>NW_022639684.1:5961-125655 GCF_010583005.1 Odontomachus brunneus
CTCTCTCTCTCTCTCTCTCTCTCTCTCTCTCTCTCTCTCTCTCATAATATTGGTTCCAGGTAATCTTAAGATTTTTCTCCAACACCATTCTGATTCATGCCCTTACGCCAATATTGTGCACTCCATGGTCGATGCTCCGCCATGGAGGTGTTTATCGATACTCAAAATTACCGAATGTCGATATTACACGAATTTCGATATAACACTTTTTAACAGAAGAAACGTGAATAAAAGATCGAATAAATATTATTTCATATAAAAAAGTATATGACTATTAATATATAATTTACAAGTTAGGAAGAGAGGAAGCTATTTAAAATGGTGAATACAACCTTTATAGAAATATCATACTAAGAATCATTGATAATTACTTATTATCCAGTATTTTTAATACTGAAAATAAGTAATTATCAATAATTCTTAGTATGATATTTCTATAAGGGAAAACGATAGCATTCCTGGTAAAAAAAGTTGATAGAGAACGATTGAGAACGATATAATTTCTATCAATTTGTATTGTTTTCTATAAGCTCTATCGTTCGCAAGCGTCAGCATCCGCGAGCATGAGATATAAATCCTATCATATTTTATCTGGTTCTATAAGAATCGAGTTCTATTTGTATTATATAAGAAACTGACGATAGAAATTCTATCACTATCTATTGTATTTTATTGTATACGATAGAATACTATTTATATTTATGAATTTCACGAACCAAAATCCATATTCAAAACGATAGAAAACGATAGAACGATAGAATTTTATTCTATAGTTCTATCGTTAACTATAGAATAAAATTCTATCGTTCTCTAGGTTCTTTACTCAATATATTTGATATGATCTTTTCAGCTGCACTACTACACTGGTACGATAAGTTAAAGTGAGATAAATATATTTGTTTTACTCTAACTTATTGCAACTGAAAAGAACAGATCTATTGACTATTCATTCGATGTTGATACATTACATTGGAAATTAACGGATATGTTTAAACGCGATGTTTTTTCAGTATCGACATTCCCCATCGTCTAAGTTATTCATTTGATCATACGCCAGATGGTACCACTATCTACGATCGCTTCGTGCGGGCGGTATAAAAGTTAATTTTAATTTGTTAGAAATATTTAATCGACTATATTCTGATCGTTTTACGATCGCGTGCTTGCACACGCACAGTATAAGTTAGAACCTTACATTGTCATATATTTTATCTTTTTATCGTTATTAAGACAATAGTAACGTACAGTCGCGTGCAATATTAGTCACGCTGCGCATATATTCGCGAGGTGATCTCGTGACGCGCAAAAATCACCGATTTTTTTCGTTCTTATTTTCTTTTATTTGCCTTAGAAAACAGAACAATCGAACCGTAATACTAACTTAACAAGCGCGAAGGCACTCTTTTCAGGTGTTGCAAGGACATTTGATCGGCGGATGTAAGCTCGCGGAACAATTAATGCACCCGTCTGTACATACACGACATATTTCTCTATGAACGTTTATTTCGCTGACGTAGATCGCGTATGTTCTATATGCGAATATTCAAACAACAGGAAGTTCCCTTATGATGCAACGTAATCAACGGTGCAGTAACTCGTCGATCGTCTAAAGAAACGGACGAGGCCTCAACGACGATCAGCAGTACAGAAAAATGCCGTGTAACGTCTTACGTGCGAAGACATCGCTTCTCGTTCAGGGTCGCTAAACTGGTCACGTCTCGTACGTATAATGCGTACGGGATTACGGCGTCGGTGCAAGGTAGTGGAAATGAGTCATTCGCTGCTAGGCTCGCTACGACCCATCGCGTATAATCGAGCAAATAAGTCGCAATCGTGCCGCGCTGAGGACTGCCGACGACTACTTCGCCCATACAAACGTTAATCGATACAGTAAAGTCATAGAAAAATTCTCGTATCTCACCTCAATCTCGCGAGAACCGCCGTAGCAGTGACTCTCGGAGTTTGCCCAACGTGTTCCCAACGTGCTTCCCGATCCCTCAAAGTCGCCGCTGCCGACACTCCACCGTTTGAAACCGTCCTATCGTCCTCTGCGCGCGTGCTGCGAAACAAACATCGCGAAAATTCGATTTCTACAATTTTTTTGCTTCTGCGGCAAAGTACGACCGACCGAAGTTAAAGCGCACAAATCGGAAAATAAAGTACGCAAATCGCACAAGTATCTTCATTTCCACAGGCATTAGAGGCGCATCGTTCTCGCGAATCGTTCTTGAACATTTTAAATTGCAATTAATTGTGGCGAGCGCGAGTGCGCGCGCACACGCACGTCTTCACGTTGCGAGACAGTATCGAGTGTCAGAGTGATATAACGATGTATTCAATTTCGATACGTACAGTGCGCGGAAAAAGTATTCGCGCGGCTCAACTTATTTGAGAAAATTTGACACAAATAATTTGAGAAGCCTTGCGAGTACTCTTAAACATGTAATAACATTATATCAATGTTATAAGTTCCCTCAACAATGTAAGTGTAATATAATATGCATGCTGTACAGTGGGTTGCAAAATAATTTAGATACAATAAAGTTGAGAGCTCACCGAACTTGCAAAAATTGAAACTTATTATTGACATGCTTGTCCAATAATTACATTATTAATTATTATTAGGATAAATTATTATTATTTGCTATAATTTAGTATTCTTAATTGTTATTAATTATATTGTTATTGCGTGAATCCGTTGGTAATTCTCAATTTGGATGGTTTGGTGCCCGAACCCTCTTGCACAACCCACTGTACAATTATGTTGTTAAGCGGCAAATTATAACATTAATATAATATTGCTGTTGTATAATATTTACTAGATCGTTTTTATCTACTAAATAAACGTTGAATCATTAGATCCCAACAAACACGATGACGTATTAATGATATCTCTCGTGTCATTAACACGCCACTTAACATCATTAATATGTCATTATTTGTGGTGGGACCTTGCGACATTCTGTCTCCGTAGATCTCGCGTGCCGACCTACATACACCGCTGTTCTTCGACGGTGCATATGAAACTACGCTAAAATGCCGCTCAATTACCGTAAGAAGAGGTGCAGCAGGTGTGCGTCGCGGTATCGCGTCTCGACTTCCGATTAATCGTCCAGTGTGATCAGTTATCATAATGCCCGTCACCTCGAGAACGAACAGGTGGACCTCGAGACTAGTCATTGCACTGCAACTGGTAACCTGGAGCGCAGTCAGTATCGTCCTGCTCCAGAAGGGCGTCAGTTCCTTGCAGAGAAGAATATTGGACGATAATCAAGTTACCGAGGTAATTAACACTTCCCAGATAGACAGAAATGCTAAGAACGTAGCGTGCAAACATTTAATGTACACCTTGTGATGCTTCTGCAACAGCACAACGTGTTTAAAATGTGCTTGTTAAGAAATATCTGTTTATTACCTGCTATTTTAATATTAACTTGAAGCATTTATTCCTTATTACTGCAGTAAGTCCAGGCTAATTGCGTTCTCTTCCAGGTGAAATAAGCCGCAATTTTCATGGCACTAAATGACTTCTTTTATGTGCTGATAAAATTCTAGTTGCATAAAGACGCATCTTTACGTATTTGTGCTGATCATTAAGGCCCCTGGCAACTCGCTGTGGCCATCTTGATTGATAACGTCAGAAGCGAGGAGATGCATGCAAAATTGCTGCAAAGCACTAAAATAAATACGAAATAAAAAGATATATCCAAAAAACGACACTTGCAATCGATTAAGCATACTTCTAAAATATGTCGAACACTTTTCTCTTTTACTCTAACATAATCAATAAATAACTCTAAAATTAATATGACAGAATCACGAAGAAATGTAGATTAAAAAGGATATTATTGCAATATTGCCGTAATTTTCATGGCATTAAATAGCTTCTTTTATATGCTGATATAAATTCTTGTTTCATGAAGACGTATCTGAAAATTACATTCTGTGCTAGTCATTAATAAGACAATATGCCAAAACATATCCATCTAAAATCATTGAATCCTCCTACTTACTTGTACTTCCCACGAACGGCTTCCCAAAAGCAAATCAATTAGATCAATTGGAATTATTTTTTTGCAGGCGGATCCATCGATCAGTGAGTGGAGCGAATCGAACACCGTGTCGTCCGCGAAGGGCACTGAAAGCGAAATTAGACAATCTGTCGATAAAATCGCAAATGTAATCATACGATTCAATCCAAATTCAGCTCAGCAAAACTGGAACCATTCTGGATTAAACGAAATTAAAAATGACTTGGGAGAAGAGTTCGATATCGTCTCGGATGAACGACGATCTACGTTGTCCTTGCCGAATTCTTTCGAGATCTCAACGACTGAGCAGGAAACGTCAAGCTCCTTGCGAATGGGAAATCGCGTATTGGAGGTAGACAAGCATGATCCCGACGGTAAAAGCACTTCCAACAGAATTCTAGGAGTAATTCATGATAAGATTGCCAGCCATGGAGCCTTAGCGAATATTTACGCAAAGGATCTCGCTAGTTCATTAGAATCTGTTTCGCAACCGGTTTCAAAGGAAGAAAATCACCATGCGACAGGAAAGAATACTGATTCTACAAAAAATACGTTGCAATCTACTTCAACGTCTGTTCGAGGAAAGCCTGACGATCAAGTCTCAATGTCGGATCCTCTTTGGAGGAGGAAAGACGAGGCGCGATTTTTGCGCCGCGTAAGCGCCAGCGGAGCCACGATGGCAATCGCTATGGTAGTCATTGGGACTATCATGTTGTTGCTGGGGCCAGCCGTAATTGTCTTACGTTTGTTGGACGAAAGAAGGCGGGCAAGAAAATCGCAGAACGAATTGTCAGACGATATCGCATGGCGAGAAGACTTGCCACCAACATATGAACAAGTCGTCTTGATGAACGAGGAAGCGCCGAGGTATTCGACGCTGGTGTTGAGCAGTCGGGTTGAAAATGACGTACATTTGTCACCGTGTTCGCTGACGCTTTCCCCTTCGCGCTCGCCTTCACCTTCACCTTCACCTTCACCTTCACCTTCACCCTCACCTTTACTTTCAACACCTTTCTCACCTACTTATGGCTCTTCCTTGAACCTTCCCACAATAAAATCACATTCTTATAGATGATGTTTCTCTGATTTGTTGCATGATGATGTTGCAGAAGAAGACATCCCTCTGCCGCCTTTCATACGATACAAAATAAATCATCTTGGCTGCAGATAGCATATAGATATTTTATAGATGTGCTATGAATACTTTTAACATATATTTATATACTCTATCCCATACAGAACAAATATCCAAAATATATCTCATGGATATTCTATAGATATCGCGATATTTATAGGATATCCATGAGATGAATTTCGGATATTTGTTCTGTATGGATACCTGTATGATAGTATTGAAAACACTATTATAGTATAATCGAATGATACAATTATAAATGTGCTATGAATATACACAGGATATTCGCAGAATGCAGTTTAATCATATGATTTTACTCTTAAAATTATAGAGAAGCAATTTAAGTATTTTTTTTCGTAGAGATGTGTATAATTATTATACACATCTCGACATATCATTATATAATAAGTTATAATAAATATATGCTACTATTTGGAACATTACGAAAACTTATACTACAGTTATATGAATGCATTGCACATGCACAATAAGTAAACTTTACAAATGTTCTAAGAATATCCTTTTCTATTAAAAATATACAAACTTTTACATATAATATTGTACATATATTAATAGAATATCTAATTTGAATATTCTGCAATTAAGAATATTTGTGTTTAATTTCTAAGAACATTTATATTTCTCATGTCATAAAAAAGTTGCTGTTTATTTTAGGAAGAGAACGCAATTAATCTAAAATTATTGTAGTGTAACAAGACAATATTTTTAATAAAATTACCGCGCAATCAATAGATATTTCTTGAAGCAACGATATTTTCAGCATATTGTGCTGTTGCAGAAAATATATATTAACCTTAGTAAAAATAGCGGACAGAAACGGATAGAATCTACTGCTGCAAATGCGGATTTTTTATGTTGTATTTACAGATATAACAGATAGCTTATAGTTAGGAACGGATAGAAATCTTATCTGTTTTTGTTTGTTTCTGTGCGGTATTTTTACCAGGGAGAAAAATTTTTACCAGGGAAATGTTTGCAAGCTATAAGTTCAGAATTTCTATCTATTTGAGTTATAGAACAAAAATACAATTGAGAAGAATTACAAAAATATAGCTTTCAGACTTTTCTTTTAGAGTTTGCACCAATAAGAATAATATGTATTAATATATAAGAGCATGAAAAATAAGAGTAGATGTTTAAAAAATATATAATTACCCAATAAAAAATTTTTCATACATAATTATGTAAATTTATATAAAATTATAAAATAATTTTACATAATTATGCATATAATTATATACAATTATATATATATATATATATATAATTATACATAATTGTGTATGATTATATATAATTATATATAATTTTATATAATTATATATAATTATATTTAATTATGTATAGATAAATTTTATATATAATTATATATAATTATGTATGAAAAACTTTTCTTCGGGTAGTGTTGTGTAGATCAATATTTAGTGTTGTAGAATTAAGAATATTCCTTAAAAAGTTAATATTATTTAACAATAGTGTAAGGAAGATAGTATAAAAATATTACCAAATATCAGCAACTATAGTTTACGTTAAAATAAGAAATGCGAGATATACCATTGTTTATGAACGTGTCTATATATACCATTCACATTTCTTAAATAGATCTTATCGACATAATTCTTCTTGTAACCACAGATATTAAAATAAAGTTTTAATATTAACAAAATATATATAAAAATGTTGATTTCTCTCTCTTTCATAATTATATAATTATTCTTCATTTATAACCTAATAATCGTGATAACACTCATGTTTACCAACTGTTATTTAAATTATTGTATATATTTTACACACGCACGCGCAATGTGAAACATGAGTGGATAAAAATTGAATGGTACCGCGCCGTCTCGCATCGAACAATATAATGCAGTCGATTTATCCAAGATGGTGCTCGAAAGTACTATGATATGGTGAGTCTCACATTTTATAAGAATTTCTAACTTTACATCACTTTTTGTGATGTTTTTATTAGTCCTATAGAATCTGCTTGTCATAAATAAGAAATCCCAGTGAAAATTTCCACTTTAGTTTCATTCTATACGCACGTAACCGGTCAGATTGCAGTTTTGAGGTTAACGTAATGACAATGACATGACAATCTTATATGGAAACTATAAATTCGTCTCTAAGCGATCTCGGAGAAAAATTATTTTAATATTACATATTTGAGCTAATAACGTGTAATTTTAACTCTGCAGTGTCGATAACAGCGATTATATGAGAAATGGAGATTTTGTGCCTACGCGCTTGCAAGCACAGCAAGATGCTGTCAACTTGGTGTGTCACTCTAAAACCCGTTCAAATCCGGAGAATAACGTCGGTCTTATTACACTTGCTAAGTACGTTCATAAATATGCGGAAATACATAATTATTAATAATTCCGGTACTTTTGACTGTTGCATATGAAATAACTTGTGATAAGTTAAATCTAAATAGCTTCCTGATCCTTGTAGCGTTGAGGTATTAGCAACGCTCACGAGTGATGTTGGCAGAATATTGTCAAAGCTTCATCAGGTTCAACCAAATGGAAAGTTGGCCCTTGTTACTGGCATCAGGATTGCTCATGTAAGTATATATAAATGTAAAAACATTTTTCTTTCAGCTTGATTTTCTGAAAATATTTAAAGGCTGATTTTTCAATATATTATTTTTCATTATTTTAACTTAAGTTTAAATTCTGTTTTAACAGTAAAATTGATGTGATCAAACAGAGTTTAAACATAAATTTAAGTTTTAGCTACTATCAAGAGATATTAGCCCTAAATAAACTTATATCGAGGTTTGTGAAATTTACAGTTAGCTTTGAAACACCGGCAAGGCAAGAATCATAAAATGCGTATCGTTGCATTTATTGGAAGTCCAATAGACATTGATGAGAAGGAACTAGTGAAATTAGCAAAGCGCTTGAAGAAGGAAAAAGTGAATGTTGATGTCATAAGCTTTGGGGAAGAAAGCGTCAATAATGAAGTATTGACTGCTTTTGTGAATGCATTGAATGGCAAAGATGGTACTGGAAGTCATCTTGTTACCGTTCCACCAGGGCCGCATTTATCAGATGCTCTGATCTCTTCTCCGATTATCCAAGGTGAAGATGGGATGGGTGCGGCTGGTATGGGCAGTGCTGCATTCGAATTCGGTGTCGATCCGAATGAAGATCCTGAACTTGCATTGGTCGGTAGTCTAACGTACATTGTTATTATTTCTTTCTCTTTACTTTTCTCCTATTTTTTCTTCACTTTTCTATTACTTTTTTTTATTACTTTTTGTTTCTAATAGTCATGATTGCACATACGACTTGCAGGCATTGCGTGTTTCCATGGAAGAACAACGGCAACGGCAAGAGGACGAAGCGCGTCGTGCGCAGGCGAATGATACTACCGCGAATAAGCAGCCGGAGACTATAAAGGAAGCTCCCAACGAGGAGGCCATGCTGAAGCGTGCCCTCGCCATGTCCCTTGAAGGAGCCGATGATTCAGCCGCCACCACTGATACCACCGCTCCCTGCAGGGCGAACGTGCCGGATTTCACTAATATGACCGAGGAAGAACAAATTGCTTTCGCTATGCAAATGTCTATGCAAGACCAGCGTGAGTTCCCAATCGATCAGTTTGCTGATATTCTCATCATACTCGCGATCGCGCTTGTAGTTTCTAATTATTATTATCGTTATCTTTTGCAGAGGAACTGGAATCGCAAAAAGAAGAAGCAATGGATGTGGAGGAAGATTATGCAGCCGTTATGTCTGATCCTGCTTTTCTGCAATCGGTTCTGGAGAACTTGCCAGGCGTAGATCCGCACTCCGAAGCAGTGCGCCAAGCTGTTGGATCGTTACAGCAAAATAAAGATAAAGAAAAGGAGAAGGAGAAAGAAAAAGACAAAGAGAAAAAATAAACTGCTTTTTTTAGTTCTTTCATATTTACTATAATGTCATTTGATATTCTCCATTATGTATATTTTAGCTAATTTGTCCAGCTAATGAAATATATTATCAATTTCTCGGAAACTTTAAACCGTTGTGTTGAAATATTGAGGCGTACATATTGATAGTTTAATAATTCAAAATATATTGTTATTATATATACAATATAATATATATGTTGTATATATTATATTGTTTAAGTAGATTTGACAGAAGAGGAGGTTCTGATTTAGATATCTGAAAAAATTAATGTCTATCAGTTAGAAGTCAGTGTGCTCAGCATGAGAAATTTCAATAGAATTTCATTATTTTTTTAATAATTTTGTAAAGAGGCAATTGTGATAAATAATATGATCAAAACTCTATATTGATATCTTCATTCACTTGTTTGAAGAAATTCGCAAAAATCTATTTTTTGATTATCTAAATCAGGACCTTCTCTTGAGCTATAATCAATTTTTTAAACGATTGAAATATGCATATACATATTTTTATAAAGATTCTTTGAGGTTGATATCCAATGTACGACGTTCCAACATCCAATAGCGAAGTTCGCTTCCTAGGAACTCTAGTAACTAAGAGTGGAGTCCCATGGCACGTATTTTCGTGTAACGCGTAACCACGTTACCAATATCTTTCTATTCTTTTAGAAATTCCAAATAAAGAAATACTAAACGTCGCAATTTATTGATTACGTGTTTACGCGGAAAATACATACCATGGAACTTCAGCTTAACAGTTTTGTCTCTAGCGACAAAATTCTCATGTTGAATTACTAATGTTGCATACCTGATTATAGTCGAGACGGTTGCACACTTATCCAATGACTTCCGACAACGCAATTGTGTGGATGATCGTTCGTAATTTCTATTTTGAAAGTATGTTATACAAAAGAAATAGACAGATTGTGTAATTACATAATTGTAAATTCAACATTACTTCGACACATAGGTCTCTTTATTTGGATCGTAGTCCATTGGCTTTCGATTCAACGCTCCACCACAATAACTGTGCGTGCCACCGCACAATTTAAATTGACAAAATGGCGCCGCGAAGGAAAAACTTTCAAACGTTACACCGTTCGTTAAATAACGTTTGTTACAAGGAGAATAATTATTTGTGTTGTCTGAATGATTACCAAACGAAAGTTCGTCGACGAGAAAGCATCAGAAACTCAAGGAATCATGTGGTAAGTCGATTTAGCGAGTTCTATCCTCCGTTAATCATTGTCCGTTGACACGCTTTTAACATTAATTTGTGTTTTGTCTCGTTAAAATTCCCTTGGCTTATGTTACTTAACAATGATTGATACACAGGCCTGTTTCGCAGAATTCGGTTACTTATTAATGTATAATATATAGAATTTGAGAAAGATAGGTTATGCTGGACAGCTATGATAAATTTATGAACTACAATTTATAAGTACCTGCAATCTTGAAAAATTATCACGTCAAATTATATAACGTGAGGATCACATTCGTGTAAATTTAAGATCTATGATTTGTGTAGATTTATAGATTGTGTAGATTTAAAAAAGAAATGTAGTCGTTGCATATGGTACTATTTGTTTCTTATGTGTAGTGATTTCATATAAAGATATATCTCAGTAAAAAAGTTTTTTTTATATACTAATGTATATTCTTTTGAATCATTGAGTGAAGGTACCATATATATATAAGTGATTGCAAATTATTAATTGTACTGGAGTTATTTGCAAGTTATTCCCAGGAAAATATTTTACTGTTAAGAAAGATGATTATTCAGTTTACTCTCCTTCTTTTAAGGAATGGTTATCTTCAAAAAATAATATTTTGTGATAGTTTCAAAATATACTTATTACAAATTTTAGAGAAGCTCATTATTATGTGTTCAAAAGAAGAATTTATTCTCTTTACAAGAATATCATAAAACTTTCAAGTAGTGTATGCAGTAAGCAAAGTAAACTTTTGTTTTAATTTTATATTCTTGACTGAAATGCTAAACTTATTAGAGTTCAGAAGTTTGAATACATTTGTTGCTTGTGAACTTATGAAATATTTGAAACAAGTAATATTTGCTTGAACGCAATATACATTTTTCTGTGTGTACATGTTGTGTATTACTTGTCAGAAATATGATTTTGAATATCGTGATTTGAAGGTGACACAGAATTAATATTTTTATATGAAATTACATATTGTTTCATTTGTAATCAATTATGCAGATTTCAAATATCAATCACACATTGTGATATACTGCAAGAACTCAACATTTTAATTTCAAGCATTTAGTTACTCATTCTTTGGCATGAGTCTGCTATTATAATAGTCCTTTGAAAACAATTATCTATAATTGATCATAGTACTTGGAAAGCAATTATCTATGTTTATTAATAGAAACACAGGGAGATAATGACAAAAATATATAATTATTTGAAATCTATTTATATATATTTATCTAATATATTTATACTTATATTTATCTAATATATTTATATTTACTTAAAATATAAGTTTAGAAAATTTAAGATGCAATGCGAGCACTAGCATACAACGACACGAAACGAGTGCACTGGCACTGATAGGTAGGTGCATGCTCGAGCGTGCAACATGCACGCGCGTTCGTTTCCTAGATAATTCGGCGATAATTAATCTAATGCACACAACTAAATGTAAAAGAGTCCAGCGGAAGCCCACAGTGTGGGCGATTTCCTTCTTATCCGTGTTATATTCAATCTATTGTCGGTTAGAACGCCGGTGGTCCTCCCCTCTCCGGGCACTATGCATGTGGTGCGTCCTGTTGATGCTTACACAGTCGAATGATCGAGCGTCATTCAGTATTAGTCGAGTGCTGCCCGGTTGCGAACGGTTGCGTGTCTTTCGCTTTTTTCCCCTTCTCGCGGCCAAGAGCACCACCGGCGTCCTCGTGCCTCGTCCTTTGCACTCTTTTAGACTCGTCACATCTAGTCCGATCTAGTCGTTAGCTTAGATCTCAACGCAATTGCGCTTACAATATCCTCTCTCCGCGCCTTCTACGATCCTGTGAGGGCACCGAACCGCACGTGGAGCAGAAGATGAAGACACCGACGATTCGCGAGTACCAACGACCATCCGCAGCGAAGAACGTTTTCTTTCGGTGATGATGAATCATGACACACGATTGGGCGTCGACTGCCGCTGTGAAAACGGAAAAGAAGCGAATTTGGTGGCGCAAGGCGGACAAGGCGAGCGAGTGAAGTATTTGGAGAATCGAGAGGCGAGCGACAGCTCGCGCCTGTTATTTGTTGTCAGTCGTGTCGCGCGGAGGCGCGGTATCGCGTCACTGCTTATTTTGTACAGCTAACGAAAATACGTAGGACGACCGTCGAGCCCGTTCGCTGTTGTGTCTGTATACACGATTAGAACTATTCTCGGTGTCGCGACACTTTTCCCGCGTTAACAAGAGGAAAACAAAAAGAGAACGAGTAGGTTCTCTCATATAATGTAACAACATCTCTTCGTTCGGTTTGCCGAGAATTAACGTTTGAGAGCTTGAGTAGCTTGTTGCTGTTGTAGAGCAACATTCGAAGAAAGAGGAGCTCTCTTCTATCCACCTTGACTCGAATTCCTCGCGACGGAGTGAGAACCAAAGGACGACCTCTGTCTACCCCCGTTGGCTCTTTAAGATCTTAGGTCAAGGTTTCCGGAGGAAAAAGCGACTCGTGCCAAACCGTTCGCTAACCACGCCATGATATTCTTCGCGTCGGAACTTGGTGTTTGGGGAAGCTGCCGCTGGAGCAACGGCTCGAGCAACGTGTGAACTGTAACGATGCATAAACCTGAGCACAGTTTCGAGGTATCGGAAGAATCAAAGTGACTTGCTCGATCGGCAACGGGACGATGTGAATCGGCCGGCGAGCCAACGACGTGAGTTCGAGAAAAGGATCAGTAAAGCAACAAGAGAAGAGACGAGAAAAATGGACTCTTGCTTCCCGCATCTGGCGATACTGAATCCGCGAAACGCGAGCAAACCGAAAGCTCGGCTCAACGACGGATGTAACGTCGTGAACGCCGAGGACGTCCGCACGCGATCAAGGAGCCCGACGCTCGCGGGCAAAAACGATATCTTTCAGGATCTGGATTTGTATTACGTACGACAGATCGCGCGAAACTCTCAGGTAGGACATTCGCGCGAATTTCCCGTGCGCTGTGTTGTTGAATCGTGCGTGAGGCCACAACGTTACGCAGCGCGTTTCACGGAAGCCGTGTTCACGTTTCCTCGCGCGAGTCGTTCGTATTTTTAGACGCCCTCGTGCATGTGATATCGCGTCGCTCGGCACGGGCGCACGAACGAATGGCAGTGTCAAACGGATTGGAAATTTCGGCCGAGCAGCACAGGTCCCAGCAATTCGTGTACGGTTGGACACTGGTCGTCTCAATCGAGTCCTAGCGAAAACCTCACGACGTGATAATCACGATAATCGGGCGAATATGTCGCTCACATCAATGACACTGACGAAAAGTAACATAATTACATCTTTAGAGTTTTTTGTAATTACACACGCACACAGAAAAATATTATTCTACTAATAAGAAAAGCGATTAATCAATTTACTTTCTTTCTTATAATAGTTCTCTTCAGCGAATATTTCCTTAATAATAGTCTTAAAATTTATTTATCACAGATTTTGGAAAAGCTGATTATCATGTAGCCAAAGGAAGAATTTATTCTCTTCACAAAAATATTGTGAAACTTTATCGTAGAAAAAATTGATTCGACTCCTTGTAGTAAACAAACCGAGTTTTGGTTTTAATTTAATATTTTTGATCGATATGCTAAACTCACTAGGACTCAGAATTTGTTTTGAAAAAATCTCGTGCTTATAATGAACTTGCGATATATCTATACAATGTATTTTTCTGTATGCGCTTTTCCAATGTTTTTTAATAAGTACTTCGAAAGATTATCGATAACATACTAATCCATCTGAGTTTGATATTTCTTTCATATTTACTCCTGTGCAGTGTATAAGGTAAAAGTATCAATCCTACATAAATAAGAGAGAAGAGAGAGAAGAAGAGAAACACCTTATTTTCTTTTTTTGTTGTTTAAACACGAATATATTTCATTAAATTTTCAACATAGAATACGTGTACATGCGTTTTATGTGAAAGTTTAAATATTCGTATTTAAAGACCAAAACAATAGTAATGTCAGGCGTCAAGCGAACAACAATAATAATAACAAGGATTAGGTGCGTGTCCGGGCATCGGTACATACACTTTAATTGTAAGAAAAAGAAACCTCTGGGAAGAAAACAGAACGAGACAATTTTGCTGTTAAGTTTCATAATTACGATACTTTCAGTCCCGTCGACATCATCCCACGCGTTTGTGTCACTTTATTGAAATGTGGCATTTTATGGTCGGTCGATCTCACCTCGACGACGCACGTCGTGAAATGTTAGGCATTAGACGTAAAGAGAGAGAGAGAGAGAGAGAGAGAGAAAGAAAGAGAGAGAGAGAGAGTGTGTGTATGTGTGTGTGTGTTGTTGCCGGCTCTTGGAGGAAGATTTACGCGAGAATGGAAGATGCGCGAGCGCGCGTCGCGCGTCCTGCTTGCGGTGACCATTACCGGCACAACTGCACCGGGGTATTGGATTTCTGGCGACTATTTTCGGCAAAGACAAGCCGTGTGTCGGGAAAGTGGTGGGCAACGCGCGAGAGAAAGTGATATTGAGGGGGAACACATGTAGAAACGAAGGACAGCGAAGCGACGAGATCAAAGGAATAAAATGAAACACGAACGCGCGGACGAGAAGACGGAGAAGAGAGCGCATCTAGTTAATATTAACGTAACGCGTGTCGTACGCGTGTGGCGTGATAATATTGGATGGGGTAAAGGGAAAGGTTGAGATCGCCGGCACGGATAGTCGCGCGTGTATTGTTGCTACATCGTGTGTACTCGCTCACGTGAACTCGTTTGTCATACAGCGCGCATCAACGAGTTTCATCAAGACTCGTTTACGGCACTGGCCATCGAGGTCAGGGATTAAATGTGGACGCGCTTACCCTTGCGTCGTTGCAAAATTCCTATTCGAGTCAGAGTACTCATACACACGTGATGCCTATGATGTATTCCTGATAGACTGCGCCGCGCCGCGCCGAGTCACGCCGTGTGAGGATGTGTCGCGCGCATTAACGGAATACGAAATTGCTCAATGCGTCCAATGATTCATCTCTTCATTATTGATTTCACTGATGCGTCCGTTATTTCCGGATTGTACGCGTCACTCGAACATTACCGATACTAGTCGACGGCCTTTGCGCGACTTCAGGAACTCTTGCGTTCCTCTCTGAGGAGATTGTAAGGCTACATGAGTTAGTCAGGAATTTATTGGAAATTTTCTCGCACTACATGTACTAATAGAGATATTACCTAACTGCTCGTGCAATTAGAAAAAGACTCACCATTCGAGAGTTGAGATATTTGAAACTAAAATGTTCTTTGGGGTTAACGTGTTATTTTTAATTATTTTTTATTTCTCGTGCAAACTAACGTTAAGGTCTTATTGAGAAACTCTGCTATAATATTAAACGCTAATGTATCAATATTATATACAAATTTGGGAATTACCGCTCAAAATGATTGTTTATTTGGAAGAAACAACGGTGGAAACTTCATAGTTTATAATATTCGTAATACATATACATATATGCATATTTAGATACTTATATATCTGTCTCTATTATCTATGCATCTTTTGGATCAAATGATGCACCAATAAAGCATTAATAAGAAAAATTAAAAAATCATATTTCGTATTTATAAAATTCTGTACGTATCTATCTATCTATCTCAATTCTGCCCTAAATCAACATTTTTTATTAAAATAGTGAAATTAATGTATAGAAACGTAATTTTGTTCGGTGAATAGCAAGTTTATGAGTGGTGCCCTTAACGACTCACTGAAAATACGACACTGGCCTTACAACCTCCTTGATCTTTCTCACCGATCAACGTTTCCAACTTGAAAATATATATTTTGTATAATTATTTATTTATATATATAATTTTTTTTATATATATAATTGTTTTTTTTATTTTTATCGTGCAAACATGTTTGTATGTTTAATTTTTATTTGTTTCCTATACTGAATATACTTATAGAGTTACATGAAAATAAGTTTTAATAAATTGAAGCTTCTTTGTATTTTTGCCGAGAAACAAAGACAGATTTGGCGAAAATCACAGAAATTTTAGCTATTTTACTAATATCAGCGAAGCAATTAATATCTTGTAAAAGTGGGGAAGGTTTACAAATCTTCATCTGTAGTGAACGTGCGATTTTTCTGACCGCGGCGGGAGAAATCGTGATCTCGTGCATGTCGACTATTAAACCGAGGAAAGCCACTCGGATCGATATTCTGCGACGCGATAGCATGGTTTCCCGAGGGTGGAAGGAGGGAGCGTCACCCCTTCAAGTGCATTCACCACTTCCTCGAATAGTCGGTATTTCAGTCCGATTCTGCGTGCTGCTAGCAGCAACGCCGCGAGATCCGTGCAAATTTATTTACGCTTTTGCGAAGTTTGCTTTTTCTTGCGATCAGGCTGAATTGTTCGTTCGTCCGGACGACCACCGTGTCTTGCCCGCGGTGGATCACGCGCATAAGTGATAAAATCGTAATTTTACATCGAATCGAGAGATGAGCGAGAAAGTCACGTTCCTTCAGGTTGTCATTGCTGTTCTTAGAGTATTAAGAGTCGACCAAGTACTATTTAGTTATATAAATTCGCGTTTTCAAATGCGCGACATTTCGGATCGATATGAATGAGCCGACCTCAAGCAGCCGGCTCATAAAACGGGCACGGTACCTTCGTAAAATGTGACGGTGTAAGACGTTTTGTTCAGCGTGTAACCGGATGCCACGAACGCGTGACCCACGTGCTGCTAGCCAGCCAGACGCTTTTATCGCTGATACTTCGATTTTTCCCCGATCATAACTATCGGTCGTCTTTTTTTACACCATATTCAACACCTGCGGAACACCTGTGGATTGAGATTACGCTTTCTAAGACTTTACACACGAGTATGCGGAGGTTTTCGAGCGGTTCTCTTTCGTATTAGTCTCGAATATTCTGATGAGATCTCTCATTTGAAAGCTATTAGCGACATTCGAGTTGCAGCTATTTGAAAAGCTACGTATGATGTGTTTCAGGAATACGATCTGGAGCAAAAAATCGAGGTGGAGATCAAAATGAGAGAAGGTTCGGCTAGACTTTTGGCGGCTGCGAAACATCGCGCTCAGAGCTTGGAGGCTGCTAGAGCATTGCTCACGTCCAACGAGAGAATGTCGGTTTACATGGCGGAGTTGCAAAGTCGTCGTCGAGATCCCATTAAAAAGCCGTGGTTTGTTCATGCATCTATTTGCCGAACTGATGGATCGGACAGAGAAAAAACGGAAATAATTTAGTTATTGTTTTACTGTAATAGTGTTAAATAGATAGGTAGAATAGATAGATATAGAGAGATGTGAAATTGTTAGAATAATTTTGATTTCTTTATTTATTTTCTCTAATTTGTTCTTTTCAATAAATGCCTAATTTCAAGAAATATTACAATTTATTATCAATATTTCTTACAAATTTAAAATAATAACAGATTTTTATAACACATCGTACGACTAAATTATAATTACGGATATATTATATATTAGATTCTGTTATAAAATATTTTGCATGTAAAAGTTTTTGTACAAGAAATAGCGGGTTACTTATACACTGAGAAAAAATACTTAGAAATTTATTTTTGGGATATAATTTATTTCTGTGAAAGAATACCCGTTATATTATTTATATAATTTAGTCGTACAATATCTAATATAAATCTGTAATTATTTTAAACCTATAAGAAATATTGATAACAAATTGTAATATTTTCTAAAATATTAAACATCTATTAAAAAGAACAATTAGAAAAAAATTAGAAATCAAAGTTATTCTAATAATTTTTATACCTCGGTAAATTTATTCTGTACTCCGGGAAAACTTCCTCTCAAGCGCATCTTAAATAGAATAAACAAGGAAAATAAGAATTACAAAATAATGACAATAATAAATATACAGATAGAGAAAATGAGTCGAGAAACTAATTGGATAACGTGTATATTTCCAGCATTCCTGGAAGTATGGGCAAGTTATCGATTTCAGATCTTAGGATACCGCTGATGTGGAGAGATTCTGATCACTTCAAAAATCGGGGTGATCATCGTCGATTCGCTGTATTCTGTTTGGCGCGATTGGGCACAGAGATCCACGATACTTCCTTGTTGTGTCCTATCGACAGAGCCCACACAGATATCAGTTTTCCCGATGTTTTGATATTGTGAGTCCACTTTGTTTCAATAACCAACGTTATTGCGTATTATAATACAATTAATTGCAAATACGAGATATATAGTATATTGGTTATATTATTCATAAAGAATGCGACGATCCTGCGACTTTGTAACAAATTCTGATCTTTTGGTTTTCAGTAATAATGTACCGGCAGAGTTCGAACTGGTCTTAGAAATTTACAGCCACGTTTTGCAAGAGGATTTAAGTATCGCCAGCACACCGAGAAGAATCAAAAAGACGATTCACTCGTCAATCTCGAAAACTGTCGGCAAAAAGCTCGCCGCATCGCTTCGTGACGAATTCAGTTCCGGGAAGTCGTAAGTCGCTACTTTCTTTCACATAAATTTATAAATTAATTGAATATCTATTAATACTACAAGAATCATTCATATCTATTGATTTTCTTCAGTGGGCCACACTTTGATTTGGTTGCTCGTGCAAGGTTGACCTTAGACGACACGGACGATAATATTCACACACACGATCTCGTTATTAACAACGTTGGTAAGTTACGAAATATACATCTGAGGCTTAAACGACCGATAAACTAACAGTTAAAACATGTCCTTGTTTATCTTCTGCGAAAAACAAAAATAGATATATGACTTAACTGTTAGCTTACAGCCTGAAATATTTAAATTTTTTATATGGAAAAAATATCATGGTTTATCTTTTTTTTTCAGAAAATAAATATCACTCTTTACCGCTTTTCGGTCACTTTTGTTGCCGATTGGCGGCACAGCCGGAATGCGTCAGTAAGGAGATGTGCATTGGCAACGTAACCGTAGACGGTCAAGATTGTTGGGCACGCTTGCAGGGATTCACCATAAAAACATGGGAGTCGAAAAAGCACGCGGAAGAAGCTCAGAATCCGGAACGTGTGTTACTAATTAATAAGGTGAGTTGATGTCTTTACGTACATACATATAAATACATACGTATTGCAGACGAGTCTTAAGAGTCTTATATAATAAACTTTATTTAAATTTTATATCTACTTGTAGGAAACATCCGTTCAAATAGCCAAGACTTCCGCTAAAGAACTCTCGATCAATAATCTTGGCAATAATATGAGCAAATTATTGTCCATTAAATTTGAATCTAAGGAGGAAGCTCAAAAGTGGTGCAAACTATTATCTGCCCACATCAATGATCACTCGAGGTGGAAACGTGCCGCCGAAGTTATACAAAGAGTATCTAATATCGAAAGTACAAGGAACTCTTTTATCAGCAATAAAAGACAAGGATCTTTATATGATGAAACTCCTTTAATTGGTAAGTCTGTAAATTTTATATATATATATATATATATATATATATATATATGTGTATATATATATATATATATATATATATATATATATATATATATATATGTATATATTACAAACATTATTATCAATATATTTTTCAAATTACGAACCAAGATAAATAAATCTTACAAACGAAAACAACTATTTGTTAATTAGCACTTCTTTTTTTGCAGAATCAATCCCATCGGATTATACGTCCGCGAGATCTACTGTACAAACAATTTTTGATCTCACACCTAGTACTAGTCTAAGCAGTTCTAGTTCTACGAATAGTCTAACAAGTCTGCGTTCACGTTCGCTAAGTATCGGCGGTGCGTTTAAACAAAGTGCCATTGCCTTAAAGTCACATTTAGCTCCCTCTAATAAAAACGAAATGTAATCACTTTACGTTTCTTCCCAAGGAAAATCCACCTGTCTGATATGTCCGAGCTATCCCATTGCCAAAACAAATACGCTAGAAGTTTTTACTTCCTTTTCACGTGCTTGAATATTACACGATATACATGTTTTAATACGATATTAAAATAGAAAAATATTTAAATTGTATAGTAAGAACATACAAATCGTATGGAAGAAACATGCAAATAGTATAATAAAAACATACAAATTGTAAAAATATATAAATTGTGATTTATTTAGGTACTGTTCTTTAGTATTAATATAATGGTATAGAAATATTTGTAATTCGGTTAAAGATAGTGCTGATAATAATGGCGATTGATAACTTGGGACATAAGAGAAGCTTGTTGGATAGCGATATATAGTACAAAATATTTCGCTTAAGTGATTTCTCTCTCTCTTTTCTACTTTTATAACGCAAAATTATTGCACTAGAAAAGATGCAAGGGCAGCCTTGTCATAACGCATTTATAAGTTTATTGCATTGTGGTAGGAATATTGCAATATTTAGGATAGTTAAGGGTACACGTGTTTATATGCGATATATAAAATCCAATGTAACAACTATAATAATATATGATTATATTGATACATAACCGAGCTAGTCATTATTTTTAAAAATCCTATCGCACAACTTCCTGCATCTGTATAACTTAAAAAGACAAGCTTGGCAGGATATCTTGATATATTGTCATGTAACTAAATATATCAATATATATGATTATCGAAAATATTTATAGGAAAAATATTTTTATAATTTATATTAGTAGAGATGAGTATGTACAATCTGTACAATCTAAAACATTAACTAATAAGTAATGCTACTTTCCTAGCACTTCTCACAGTGTGTATGACCTGGTGTAATTAGAAAATAATATTGTACATTGATTTGCATTAGATATAATACATATAATTTGATTTATACTAATGCTGTCTATATTAAAACAGATATTAACGTTATACCTCTGAATTAACATTACTTATTATTTTATTTCCTTTCTCTTGTAGGTAAAAAAAATAATCCAGCAACCATGCATATAATAGTAAATCCTTGAGCACCAACACGAGTACGCATCATTAATTGTTGCATTCTTGTTTTTCCTTGATAAAAGCTAAATAGTCCAACAGACAAAGCAACTGTAGTTGCAAAGGCTCCTAGGATATAAAAATTCTTGTTAAAATTTAGTAAGAGAATAGATTTAAAATTCATGGTAAAAAAACAAATCTCTCATGTTACATAAACATATACAAGAGTAAGTCACAATAAATTAAACATTTTCTTTCCTTATAGTAAGATTTCCCAGCCCTGAATTCGGGACACTTCAAAATGTGCGGAGTGGGGGGGGGGGTAAAAAGATCCGAAAATTACTTGACAATCATTGAAAATGATGACAAATCGATATCCCGAATAGTACTCGAAAAAATTAGGGACAACGGGTAAAAAATCGAGACGTCTGGTCATCTTATTTTAGTTGTAATAAATTCTGATAGAGATATATCGCAGAGATAATTATTAAACTCGCAAACATTTAATTTCATTTTATAACACTATTTTTTCTCAAATAAATTTTTGTATTTTTATTATAAACTACGAAGATTACAGAGATTCATGCATTTACTCGTATATTTTAGAGGTTAATTTACCTATTGGTACAAGCGGATTTTCTCGCATTTTCCGTAACGCTTTGTCATATATCGTTTCTGTAACATAAATACTATCCAACTCTTCTCGTACTTTCACCCAATCTAATTCTTTTGCCTTAATATCATCTGCCATCTTTTATATTTAACTTCGATATTTGACGACTAACGTAACTCAAACTTTCTTTAAATGCCGCAATCCGGCCAAATCCGGCAATCCAGCCAGTGATGGGCTGTGCGGGACAAAGGCTGCGTTCCGAAATTCACTGCTAGTGCTGAAATCTATAATATACGTGTCATAAACTATAGATTTCAGTACTGGCAGTGAATTTCGGAACGCAGCCAAAATCTCGCAGACTTAAGTTTATACGCATGTATCAGCTACATCCTGCGGCTACCATTGGCGCAGGGCTGCGTTCAGATTCCCCATCCGCAGCTTTGACTATGGCTGCGTTTCGAAATTCACTGCCAGTACTAAAATTCTATAATATACGTAACATAAACTATAGATTTTCAGTACTGGCAGTGCATTTCGGAACGCAGCCTATATAACCATGAACCGCTAGCCGCTATCTTATGTCTGCAGCAAAACGTCTGTTAACATCTGCAACGCCGCCAGGACCAAACAACGGCTATTACGTAAACTATCACATACTTGTGATTTCTATTTTACCATGTGAAAGATATTTTGTGTGTGTCCGTGATCATAAGCAGTTATCATTAAAATACATGAAAAATTATTATGATATTTCTTTAATCATCAATAACAGACTTTTTCATTTTTTCTTCAAATAAATTATTACATTAAAAAAAAGTTATACAACTTTGCTATAATATAAAAATCAATAATTTTTAAAGTAACAAGAAAAAAAATCTGATTTGCAAGGAAAATATAAAAACACAAAATAAGATATTTATATAACTTCATACCAAATTCGTAATATTACATACCTAGTAAGCAAATTGAGCGCAGACTGCGCGCAGATTGGCAGCAAATTTCATCAAAAACCCACAGCAAAACCATAGCCATCTGTGTCTACATTAGGCTACGGTTTTGGTGATAGATCTTGCTGTCGGGCAATTGGTGCCAAATTTGCAGCAAAAACCGCGCAAAGCTTGCAGCGCAGCAAGGTCTGCTGCGCGGTTTCTGCCGCCAATCTGCCGTCAAATCGCTACAAGCTCTGCGCGGTTTTTGCTGCAAATCTGCAGCAATTATCCGACAACAAGCTCTGCCGCATATCTGGCGGCAATTTGGCAGCAAGATTTGATATAACAGATCCTGCATAAAATTTGTTATCTATTTGCCATCAAAAGTTAAATAAGAATGTGTAATATTAAATAAGAATATTTAAATAAGAATATTTAAATAAGAATATGTAATATTTATATAATATATTTATATAATAAGAGATATATAATATATGAATAAAAAAAAATATATATATATTAAGAATGTTTATAATATATATATATAATATTATAAAAAGAATGTTCAACATTTTTTAAAACATTATTTAAAATACTGTCCTTTGAGGTAACGCCGGAGTAACTTTGAACAATTTGCAACGGCTTACAAAAACATGTGGCATCATTAAACGAAAGGTAGAATTTTCATATCAGCGATATAAAAGTTATCCCAAATAATGATATATTATTGTACTTGCAATAAAATAATTTTTGTCAATTTATGTCTGATATATTGATATTTTTGGCTCATTAATGTTCCTTCATAATTCATACAATATATAATTCATAACAATTTTAACATAATTTTCTATAATTAATTTTGTTATAAAGTATTTGTGGTTTTCAAGAAAGTCTAATTCTTTTTATTACTTCTATTAGGTTTTTCCAATATGTATCACCATGTGATACGCGGATATTAGAAGTGTTTACGTTACTAACTCTGTTTTGCTCTACTGAGTTCCTTCTTTTGTCGTAGTTTGGTCCTGGCGGCATTACAGATGTTGACAGACGCTTAGGGTGCGATTACATAAGCGTACGGAAATACGGAAATGTGGAAATACGGAAGACAAAGTTATTAGGACTTAACTAGATTTATACATTTCCGCGCTTTTGTTCCGTAGCTTTATTTCTCCTAAATATTACATGGAGCATATTTTATACGGAAAAGCAGAACGAGAAATTATAAAACATTAATTATAAACGATATTTATTGATTAAAATGTTTTTATCAAACGGATAAGTTGAAAAAAGAAGCGTATTAATAAAAATTGCAATAAATGAAGTAAATATAATTTTTTTAAATGTATACAAATATTTATTTATCACTATACCGTTTTAAATTACATATAGCATTTGACAGCTTAACAGCGGCTATATTCTTTCTATACGATAGAATGATAAAACACTAGGGGCAAATAAACTTTCTCACTCTGTTTTAAACTGCCAACTTCCGGCTTTACTCGCTGCTACAGCAGAAGTATAGGAATGTTTGGGCTGCGTTCCGAAATTCACTGCCAGTACTGAAATTCTATATTTCATGTCACGTATACTATAAAATTTCAGAACGGTCTATATATATACGTCATTGGTACCGAGGGGCTCGATTCTTGACGGTATGCGAATGAGATACGCATGCGAAAATGTATAGTTCACGTTACGTATACTGTAGATTTTCACATGCGTATCTCATTCGCACATCGTCAAGAATCGGGCCCCTGAGTTGATCCTATACATTCGTGTACGAGAAGTGTTTTCAACCACTCCAAAAATTGTATCCAATTTTAGATTGTATTTTTTAAGCTATATGCTATTTTTCTTATGTGTGGACTCTGGAATACAAAAATAGATATGCAGGAGACGGTAGAAGAACTGACACAAATTTGCGTAAAAATGCGCAGTCATCTAAAAAAGTTTTCCGAACAGAAGGATAAGGAGGCGGTAGTTATAAAACATATTAAACGATTCGAAGACAACGCAGCAAATATTCCTGAATTTCAGAAAGGTAATTATGTTATTCAAATAATCATGCATATAAAAAAATTTTTTATATGTATTTATACTCATCTTGTTAATATTCATCAATTATAAAATGATATCATTTTTTTAATTTGATAACTAGTAGGGAACAAACTAAAAAGTCATAATAAAATAGTTTTTGCCAGTGTACATATGATAGTTTTGTTACATTATAGGATTGGAATGGTTCAATGTATCAGAAGGATTGTCATTGGCTCAGCATCTGAAAGGAAAAATTGTGCTTCTGGACTTTTTCACATATTGTTGTATTAACTGTATGCATGTTTTGGCTGAATTAGAAGAAATTGAAAAACAATTTTCTATAGAGGATGGTCTTGTTGTAGTAAGTATAAAATATTTCAGAAGTTATATATTTACTTGCAGTTCATATATACTCATAGTCATATACACACACATATTAATTACTTTTCTTTCAGATTGGAGTTCACAGTGCAAAATTTACAAATGAACGTGACTCAAAGAATGTCTTATCTGCTGTACAAAGATATAATATTATGCATCCTGTAGTAAATGATGTCACATTAAGAATGTGGAATAACATGGGTATAACATGTTGGCCTAGTCTCGTTATGTTAGGTACAAAACAGTAAATTTTCTTTATTTTGTTTATGAAGTCTCAATGATTTATATTTGTGGTGATTTATATAATTATATTTGTCTGAACTTATATTTGACTGTTTATACATTTATTTCAGGACCTAATGGTCAGCCATTGGTAGTTCTTGTTGGTGAAGATCATAAAGATGAAATTTTATTGTATGCAAAAGTAATGATAGCATATTTCAAATCTTTAAATCAGATATCGAATCACAGTCTCCCATTGAAACCAGCACATCATCTTTTATCTACTTTTAAAGATAGTCTGTTATTTCCTGGAAAATTAGCTATTCTCTCCTCTAAGCAAGGGACAAAGCTTGTTATATCTGACAGTGGTAACAGTAGAATCATGATTACAAATGAACACGGGAAAGTAGAGCATATTATAGGTGGCTCCAATCAGGGTTTTAAAGATGGTGATTTCAAAAGTGCTAAATTTAATTCACCTCAAGGTGTCTGTGTGTTGGATGATGTAATTTACGTTGCAGATAACAACAATCATGCTATCAGGAAAGTAAGGAGAAACATTATTCTTTATCATACTTTAATGCATTGATTCTTTCACCTTTTATTTTTGGTATTAATTTATTTTTAGATCAATTTGAGTGATAAAAGTGTATCCACTATAGCTGGCACTGGTTCACAAAGTCACGATTATTGTGGCGGAAAAAACGGAACCGATCAAGATTTATCGTCTCCTTGGGATGTGGCGATCTATTACCATGAATATAACAACACCGTTGTTCCAATCTTGTTAATCGCGATAGCGGGCACTCATCAAATTTGGGCACTGTTTTTGGAAGATACTATTTGGTGGAAGGAAAAGTAAGATTTAACATTTATTAACGTCCATCAATCATAAGTGTGTATATATACACATACACATACATACACACAGGGCGCCCCATGACGAACTGTATGTATTAAGAAAGTATATTCCTGGGGTTAATTTAACCAGAAAACTTCCTATAAACATGGGTCAAATTCACTATAGTTAGCTAGATACATTTAAAAAGCTGAGAATATATATATATAATTGTAAACATAATTGTTGAAGTTTAATTTTTTATGTTTTTATAATGTGAGATTTAACAATTTTCCGTGCTCATTTTTTATACGATAATCACATACAACTTCAATATTCCCTTGTATTTTGTACAAAAAAGAAAAAATTTGAATTAATGGAATTTTCCATTTCGAACATAAATTAAGTGATACTTAATTTAGAGAAAATCGATGTTCTGAATCGAAACTTTTCCTTTTTAGGAGATATATGGCAGGCACATGCGTTGCTATCGTAGGAAGCGGTCGAGAGGAGAATCGTAACAACAGTTATCCTCATACTGCTGGGCTAGCGCAACCTTCGGGTATTGTGGTTGTTCAAGAATCTAAAATCGCATTTCTGGCGGACAGTGAAAGCAGCTCTATCAGACGGTTGCATTTGGATAGTGGTCGTGTGTCCGCTGTCTGCGGAGGCGACAAAGATCCAGCGGTTCGTTCAGTAACAAATACCTTCACCCACTTCATCTATTAATTTACATTTACTTACGTCACATATTCGTGAGATATTCTATCAGAAGCATCAAATTCAGTGTATGTCGTAGAATCTACATGCCTTTGGAGATGTGGATGGGAAAGAATATTCGGCTAAACTCCAACATCCACTAGGAATAGCATGGAATCATTTGGAGAAACAGATTTACGTAGCCGACACTTACAATCATAAAATTAAAAGCGTGGATGTTACGACGGGTTATTGCAAAACATTGTTTGGTGATGGGAAGCCTGATAGCATGTTCTCTGTAAGTGTCGCTGTTTTTTTTTTTTTTTTTTAGACGATGGTATCGTGAGAATTCGTAGGCACTTTAGTCATTTGTACGTTCAATGTAAAACGTTGTTTTAGTTCAACGAACCGAGTGGTCTCGCTGTCAGTCCAGACGGTAACATTCTTTACGTAGCCGATACCAATAATCATGCTCTTAAAGTTATTGATTTGAAGAACAAAAACATTTCAATCGTGAGTATACTTTGATCTTAAGGAATTACTTTCAAGATTACTATCTTATATATTTGCTATTATATATTTAAATGTATACGTAAAATATTAACGTTTTAAATTAATATTTACATTTTACGAATTACTTTAATATATTGAATATGTCGATTATTTTATTTTTTAGATGGCTATCTCATCCAGACGCGATTCCAATAAAAACATCGACAATACATTTACATTCGACACGGCGATTAGTACGCGCGGTGGCGAACTAAATATCTCATTTAATATTGTATTTTTAAGTGAGATGAAATTAAATATGGACGCACCTCAAGGATGGAAACTGACCTTACCTGCGAATATGGGGACGGCGGACGTTTTGACAGGTAGACTAACGACTCCTGTCTCGATAAAGTTTCCCGAGGGTAAAGCACATAATAAATTTAGCGTCGCGTTAAACATAATAGCTTGTACAACGGATACGTGTTTACCAATGAAATTGTCCGTGGTGTTTAACGTGCATCGAAGCGCAGACGCGCCAACAGTCGTGACTGAAGAGAAAGAGCTCGTTGTCCGATAAGATTTGTAAATTTTGGTATACATGGGAGAAAAAAAATGCAACAGTATGTTATAAATTATTTGTTATTGCCTTGGAATATACGTATACATGTAATGTATACACATGTTTATAGCAAATAACAATTTTATACCATTTATATAATCTTTTATAAAGTGCGAGAAGTTTTATATTTTCTGTTATTTTAAATCTTAATATATAAATTTCCTTCTTATGACTTTTTGATCGAATTCCTCAATAACACAGTCTTATTGTATTTATCGCGTTAGCGGGCGAATGCCTAGTGAATCTTGTCAACCTTAAACAATATGATTATTTCCATTAAGCACTTTTGCCATCAAATACACAACTGTAGCACAAAAGAGAATGATCCAATAGATTGTTAACTTAAATCGTATTATATCGCGATCAGACCTTCGCCACCAATTTTTCGTGTTATCCTCCGGCGGGACTTGCGGTAACGATGCAAAATCCGCTGCTCCCGATTGAAAGTATTCGTATAACCACGCTTTGTGACCAATTGGCGCTGACCAACCTTTCCGACAATGTTCTTTTATCCACACGCTTTCTGCCATTGTTGGAATATGGAGTACCTATAATTTTTATGCATTGTTATTTATTTTTCAAGAATATATATATATATATATATATATATATATATATATATATATATCATTTACATCTTTATTAATGCTGATTTTTACTTTTTTGCAATTGCGATACGATAATACGCATTCTTTGCCAGGATCGAAGATCCCGATACCGGTATCATAGCAAAACGGAGGAATAATTTTAGTTGGTTGCTCATTGGTTCGTAGTACTTTTCTGGCTGGTCTCAACCCATTTACTATGCACTTATAAAACCTGAAATATTCTTACAATCAATAATCTAACAATTTAACAACTTGGTTGTAAATTTAATTATACACGTCGAGTTCTTCATTTTTCTTATACTCCCCATGTTTCAAAGTATTAGAGCACGTAATTAACATTCTATGATTATCACTTCTTTTACGTGAAGAATAAATATAAATTGTACAAAAATATAATAGAGATTTATATATATTTGCCATTGTGTCATAGATCGTGGTTTCAAATTAACGATTGATCACTGAGGACGAACCGTCTATCAGGAAATGTACAATAAGTCCAATTATCTTCCTGATATGTTAAACCGTCCGCGAATGTATAACGTTTCTTTTCCATTTTCCCGCGGTTCCAAGTACCGTCCATTACTTGCCCACGTGGCCAATAGATACTTCCACGGCCATGAAGCATACCATCTTGAAATTTTCCCTCCAATATAACTTCTGAAAGATACATAGAATAAAATCGACTTGCGCTACACAAAATTTTGTTTTAAATTTAATACATTTTATACGTCCCAATTTATCTTTTTAATTTTTGTGTTAATTTGACACAAGATAAATATATAAACAAATAGCGCGCAAACAATATGACGAAAATTAATGCAAAAATGTTACATTTGGACGCTATTTTAATGCTTAAAAATGGTGAATATGAATTCAACACAGAATAGTCAAAATAATAATGACAATGTGTTAAATTAATACATAGATATATTAAACACTTTTATACAAATTTCTAAACGGATCGGTTTCAGCACAAATACAAGATGTTTTTTACCGTGTAGATATTTGTTAATACATCTTATAATTTCGATAATACATTCCATTTAAGAAAGCTTAATTATCAAAATAATTTGTATTTTGCGACTAACTGTTAGACGTCACGTATCTCCCAATGCTTTCCTTGTCAATCGCGTTCCATGTTCCCTCGTATTTTCCTCCGCTGATAAATCGGATCTCCTGTAACATCTCGATTTCATTTTTCTTTCCATTATCATCTTGAGTCATTTCGTTCAACGACATGTCGCTACTTTGCCTTCTTAATAGGATATTTTCAAGATGATTTAATCGTTCCTCGATTTTTAAAGTCAATACGTAGTCATTACAACTGTAAAACAAATACATAATTTCTTAAAATTTACATCATGTTTTTATATATTCGGTTTTTATTATTTACTTATCTAAAAATCACAAAAATCATGTATTTCTCTAATTACTATTTCTCTAATTTTGATATTGGATAATTTTTGTGACGTTTGTTGAGAAATGGATTGACAAAAGATCGAAAATTTATTAGATTTGCTAAAAGCATTTGCACAGTTTCTGCTCCAAACAATGTTACATAAAAAAGAAAATCATTGTCGCAGTGAGCTTTAGCTCTAAGTATCAGCATAAATGAACACGCATCTCTTTCAAAATATGTTTTTCTTTTGTGTGCGAATTGATCTCGAAGAGGATGTGCAAATAGCACTTTTAAGCATCGCTTGCTTAAGGCGACTATACAACGTGGTTTATCGCCGCTTTATCGTTTAGCACCGCTCGAATAGTCGGCTGCGAGTGTACAGAAGAAACGCAAACGCGCGAACTGAGCCACCAACCGGGACTTCGTTTATCCTTACAGGATGACCTCGTTGCCTGGTATTCCGGGTGATCTCGGTCGATTCATAGTAGTCTCTCGCCTGTGGGACACACGAACGACGCGTGAACCAGGGAAGAGAGGCGCACACATACAGAGACAGGCGCGTCTCTCGAATTCGAGAACACGCGAATGTAAAATAGCACGGCCGTTCGTGCATCGCGCATTCTTATATCCGCCGACACGTAATTCAATGAGATTTTGGACGACGAGCGCGCTGCGAACACGTATTCGTAACACGGACAACACAGCGAGGAGACCGTTATGTCTCTCGTATTTCTATGAGAGAAAGAGAGAGAATGAGAGAGGCCATCCTATACTCGTGCCGCATATACTACTGTTATGTGTCGAAAAGTGGTACATTCCGGTATATATGTGCCGAGGAATATTCGCCAAGTTTCGCGCTCTCGATACTAACGGCGGCGTCCGCTTGAAAGTATCGCTTTAAACAGTATAGACGCGTGGATACCTTATTAAGATATCGCCAGATTTGTCTTCTTCGGGCAGTTCCGCGCGAATGACGTACGCGATGAATGATAAACGCGCAGTGATAATCGACTCGTTTCCTATCGAGATGGTCACATGCGATTCGCTTCTTTCCCCGGCTTCACGGCAACTGGAAACTGGGACTGTGTAAAATGGTACTCTATTTTGAAGTCTGTTTAATAAGTAATCGTCATATTGAAAGAACTTCGGAATCGATGTGCGAATCGTCGACTCAACGCCCGAGTCGTGCGAAATGGTACTTTGTTCATTTGTTATAGTTGTGTTATATTCTGTGTTACATATGTTATATAAAGATATCTCAATTAGTGACCAAGTAATTTTACCATAAAAATAAATTAATCAAATTAATGATGTATGTGTCAAATACGCAAAATGGATTTTTGGCAAGCTTGAACATTTGAGGTTTTAATTGTATTACATTTTTCTTTAATTTATATGAGGAAAGATTTATAATATTCTTCGAAAATGATTGATATACTATTTTAGTGATATGAATTTTGAACTGATATGAATCAGTTTTGTCCGAATTTGTGACATAATTTGATCATTAATTGCGACAAGTCTCAATTAATGATCAAATAACATCTTACTGCGAAAATAAATAAATAATAATATAAAATTATACACATACATTATGCTATCATCACAAATCAATACTGAATCATGTATTACTAACTTTATTACTGATATTTAGACATTTGACTATATTTAGACATGACAATTTATAAGCTGATTATTTATTTCGAAGTTAAAGAATAATTGCACAGATCTAATAAATAAACATGTAATATTAACTGTCAACTTCTAAGATGTCGGCGAGCAACTGTCACCGTCAGTAGTATGCAAAATAATCTTCCAGCATTTACTTTGACTTTTAATTTTACTCGAAACTTATTAATATCTGATAATATATCTTATCTGATAATATATAAAATTTAGAATAAGAGCACATTTAGGATAAATATGGACCTACATTCTCAAAAATTGGAATATTCACCTTATTTAAACCGAGTTCAAGATCGAGATCATTTGATACAAGCCTACTGAAAGCTACCGTGCGACTTGCAGAATGGCTGGGACGACAATTGCGACGCAAATCGTTGTAATTGCGGGACAAATCGCAATTACAACGTGACGCTAGATTGCAGTCAATTCAAACGCGCGTGTGAGCGGCACGATGAAACGCGCCGCGGAACATCAGTCGTGTCTCGCTATTTCGTGTTTGTGCAGCCACATCTCGAGCGTAACGGCTGCGATGACCGCACGTCGCGGTATGTATCAGTTTAACGAATACACATTTCCTATTATAATGCAGATTCGTCGCGTTAGTACGCTTTGAAGAGGCAGCGATTACGCTAGTTGCCTCAGGCCGATGCTCCCTTCGGAGCAATGATTCCAGCTACGTAATCTGGAATGTCGTGTTAGCTCAGCCGAGCGTGACATTTCTGCCATACCACTACTGGAGAATCTCTCACGCACCTGAGAATTTCTCTTCGTAGGTAGTATACCGGTGAACTCGTACCTTCCTTCCTTTTTTCCCTTCTCCAATGATAGATCGTTATCGTGTTTTCGCAGGAAAACGCACCGCTATCAAAGATATCTCATATCGATGAGAGAAAGGTAGTGCCGATCTTATGCAGAAATTTATCCTATGGTCCTGATCAAGGGTGCTATTGTGGACTTGCTCCTCGATCGGAATAATTCCGTTTTCTCTCGGAAACACAATAAAAATCTAGAAAATCTAGGAATAACTCAATTATTCTGAACCATTCCAAACAAGTCTATAATAGCACCCCATGTTGACCCTAACTGGTTCGTGCAAGGCGATGTTATCGGATCCTGATTATTATTAACCCTCTGCTGACAACGTGAAGTTATCGGAACATATCCAGCAACGTGTGTCTGGAGTCGGATCCGATTCCAATGTTGTCAATAGAGGGTTAATGATTAGCCAGACAGAAATCTATTAAAAAATGATTTAGAAACACCCAAAAGATATCCTATTTCTTTTAGATGTCTTTAAGACATCTTTTAGGGTAGTTTGTCTGGGTTGTTATTAATAAGGTCCTGATTGTCACGTTGCGTTACATAACTTATCAAAATCAGATAAAATCAGATAATATCGTATATAAACGAGCCCAGATAGATATATTTCGACATATTATTTGCTTAGCGATTAGCACAAACACGCAAAGAAATGCGCGCGTCCTCATTCAACAAGAATGTTTCAATGCATAAAAGATGTCATCAAAGGGTATTTCTTAAAAGAAGCATATTTTAAATATATTATGCTGTTATAATAGCACTATAAGGTATATATTAAATATTTCCATGCTATGTTCAGCATTTCTGTCTATCTGAGAGATAATTGATCGGAATCAACCTGATCGGAGCCATGGAATAAATTCCTAGTCTGGGCCCTCGAGTCGCACTGGAAGATCTAAATTGGCGCGGTTCCCGATAGAGAGGAAAGACGAGGCTTCTATGGCACGCCGTATCGATCGGCGAATCGATCGTGAATGCATCGCACGTGATGTGAAATCGGTGGCGAGGAAAATAGGTCGGATTTGTGGAGTTTAGCGGCGCTCGTTCTCGCGTTCCCCTTTCCCGTGCTACTCCCGGGGCCCTGGCATCAAATTTGTCGATAGGTAACCGTTGGATAAACCTTAATCCGGCGCGCGGCCGGTACCGTTGTCTTGGTAAACAGTGGGTTACGGATGGACAGTCGTGCAAGTGGGACGGCTGTTTATTAACCCGTGCATGTTCGACGTTCACAGAAAACTTAACCAGACGTTGTCGCGCGGGAATCAAGAAACGGGTTTCGCCAAGCGCGAAACCGTCTCTCGTCTCGTCTCGTCTCGTCTCATCTCATCTCATCTCGTCTCGCCATGTTTCGTCTCGCAGTGCCCTCCCGAGCCAATCACTGTCAAACCTAAATCTATTAAGGCCCTTATATAGAATTATTAAGGGATATATAGTTGAACAATGAAACTGACAAGGTATGGAAGAAAATTGAGGGACAAGATGATGATAGGATGAATAAAGAGGAAATAAGGAAGACAGCGAAGAAAATTGATAGGAAGAGGAAAGATAGATGTATAGAAGGTTTGGAGAAGGACAGAGTTTGGGTTATTGTGTATTCTATTCAGACAAATACTTAAATTTAGGTTAAGATTTAAATTGACGCTGGTGGAACTGTGCATAAGGGATAAAAAATGTAAACCAAGTCGCTTCTTACCTCTGAAAACTGAAGTAATAAATATTAAGACCCTTATTCTCCTCTCTCTTTCTCTCTCTGAATTCTCATTTATCGATAGAAATATCTCTAAATGTCACTTGCAAACCCTCTGATCGGTTAAGCAAATTTAGAAACATTTTTATCGATAACAGATAGTTCAGAATGAGAGCTTTATGTTCGTTTCCACTAACATCGATTAAACTTTGATCCTAGTTTAAACTCTCTGTTCATACAAAGACTTAAACTCAGGCTTATGGTTTAATCAACGTTGGTAGGAACAGGTGTTAGTCTTTATCTTCGCTTTGGTCCGATTTGATTCACTGAACGGAAGTTGCAATAAGATAGCTCGCAACGTTACAGACTAACATATAATGTATCTAACATATAACGTATCGTCGCGTTACGTCGCGACAAGTTTCTCATTCGACGAGAGAAACCATCAAGGACTCCTCAAGGAAGTCGCACGAAGGTGAAGGGTAATCCAGACGACGAAATCTCTATTAGAGCGATTGATATTCGCTCATGAATGAATCACGTGAAGCGTGGACACGCGTGCGCTTGGCGTGCACGAAACGCACGTGAGCGCACACGCGCGCGCTTGATTCATAACTCCACGTTAGAGAAGTGTAATTAGATCCTTCTTTTTTTAGTATTCCAAGCGTCGCGTTCTTCTGACACGCGCACGACCGATCGTTTATTCTTTCACAATTTAATGCGTTATATACGCGTCTCGTTCGGTCGATGTACCGTTAATCGCTGTGAAACGGCGGCTTGGCTTGCGCCACGTTTCGAAAAATATTTATAGCTACCTCGCTCTCTCTTTCTCACTTTTTCTCGGTGCCTCTCCCCGCCGACCTGCAAAGTGTACGATTTGTAGTGCCGCGCCGGCCGGCGTTTCTAACGTTTCTCCAGCTCGTCATCAAGGAGCTCTATCGCTGTGCTCCATCGTTCACCGTACACTATTAAATAAAGAAATAAAACAAATCGGCATATAAATCACGATTCTTCCGATTAAATATATATATATATATAATCGATAATAAATATAAACAAAAAAGAAAGTAAAAATGTACAAAGATCTCTTCCGCGAAAGTCGAATGTCATCGTTGCTTTTGAGTACTCGCCGCGGCCATATTGGATCGTGACCTTAGATGCGAGGAATGACACGCTAAAAATTCTTGTATATACTATTTTCAAGTAAAAAGATATTTTAATGAAAAAATACTTTAGGTGGCTTGAACATACTCGCAAAATTCTCCAAAAACTCTGTCATTTTTCCTTGATAGTCAATAAATAGCTGTAATTAATATGACATGTAACTTGCTCCTCTAACCTAGCTTTTCTCACTTTACGACTATTTATTGACTGTCAAAGTTTTCTTCAACAGAATTCTGGTAACTTCATCCGGAATGTCTGGTTCGTTGATATTTTTCATCAGAAATTTGGTTAATCCAGCCAAACTTTTTTCCCGTGTGACATCATGGGTCAAAAGTTTCATGGTGAGGAACCAAGAGCATTAAACGTCTTCGTAATTCGCCCCGATTGTATTCGCGAATCGTGCGGACGGCAATTTGCTCGACATACGAAAGAATGCGCGCGTATGTACGCAGGTAAGTAAGGTGCACGCGCACGCACGGTCACCTGTTTCCGCGTAATCCACTCCATCCGACGTCTCGCGAGGTGAGAGAGGCGAGTCCTTTCTCTGTCTTACCCTTCAGGAGCGCGTCTCCCCTCCCTCCTTATCTCTTCTTGCCTCTTGTTCCGCTGCGCTCGTCCCAGCGAAGGATCCTACCTTGCAGTACGTGTTTATCCAGGGTATAAGACGGCAGAAGCGGACAAGTGGCGCAGGAAGAGAAGCGCGAGTGTCAAGCGCGGCGATAGCAGCTAGCGCGGACAAGAGGGAGTACACGAGAAAAGAGCGGCGGCACAGAAGAAAAGGGAGAAGTCGGCGAAACACGCTCCGTATAATCTTCGAGCTCCGAGGCTGAGGTCGCTACTCCGAGGCGAGTCTGACAGCAAGGTCGACCGCAAAATAGTTCCAACTGCTACACGTCCTTGATCCCTTAACGAAGAAGGGAAGAAGGAGAGAGAAAGAGAGAGAGAAAGAGCAGAGAGTGCGGACCGACGCGAAGGAAGAAAAAGCAAAAGGGGAAGAGGGATAGACACTAAGCGCGTCTCGCGCTGCGGAATCGCGAGCACCGAGGGATCGTCGAGAGCGAGATTCGCCGAACGTTTGTTATTAGCGTGTCCTTTTTTGCCGAATCGACCGATCGCGCACTTACTACATTGATCGTGGCGTCGAATCGCGATCGGTGGTGTGAAGTTTCCGAACGTGGTCGCGGACGCGGTAACTGCGCCGTGTATCGGCGAGGATTGCTCCCCGGCGGGATTAAATGACATTTTCAAGGAGTTCATCTACGTTCGCAAAGTGTGAGTCTTATGAGATTAGATATTTATATATCAAGGCAAATAAAAGCACCAATGCCTGGACACGTACCTAACTTTGGACATTCTTATTGTTTTGGTGTTTAAATAAGATAAACATATACATATGTTGAATATATATTTTTTTCTGTATTGAAAGCTTAAATACTCGTAATTAAAAGTCAAAACAACAAAAATATCCAGAGGACATTTTGTTTTAATACGATTTGGACACTTCTTTTTCGATTTTCAGAATATAGTTGATGGTCCAATGAGAAATCTTATTTTTTATTAATTCCTAGAAAACCAGTTCTCTCATTGATTATTTATTGATTACGTTTTGAAATGTAAAAGAAGAATCTATTTAAAACGTATTAAAACCAAGTGTATACAGATGTATCCAGACATTTTATCTTCTCATGGTTGCGTGCAGTGAAGTTAATACTTCGAGCGCGGAATCACGTCTTGTCATGTACACGCGCTTCTATGATTTACGAAATATAAGTCATATTTATCGGGGATCCTATAAATCATACTGTCATTTACCGGAAACTGCGTTGCTATTTGCGATCAGATAGAAAAGACGAACTGAGTTTCGACGTTTGTTTCATGTGGACGATATATAATTTTATAAATATATAAAGTGAGAGGAAGAAAGAAAGACAGAAAGAAGAGAGAGAAAGAGAAAGAGAGAGAGAGAGAGAGAGAGAGAGAGAGAGAGAGAGAGAGGGAGAGAGAGAGGAAAAAGAGGGAGGAATAACTGAAGAGACTAAATACGCGCAAGTCGTTAAGTCGTGTCCGCCACTTACACGCACGTTAATCACTCCTAACGGTTACTGCCTTCCGAATTTACACGGGAGTGCAACTGTACAACCGAAAAACCGGTCGTTAAGATCGATATGTAGCAGGCAACAAGAAATTGGAAGTTCGGTGACCTACCTAGAACCGTATCTCTTTCCTCTTTTACGTTTTTTTTCCGCATTACACAGTCAGTTCGTTTTACGGGTGCGGATCCCTTGAATCACGCTTGAATATTCATCTTTCAATTTTTCTCTACAATTTATTAAAAAAACATTTAATTGCGATTTAACACCAGAATATCTGGGAACAACCTCCTTTGTATGCACGAAAGAGCCACTTTTATTCTTTACGACTCTAATAATTTAAAATTCTCTCTTTCTCTCTTTTTCTGTTTCTCATTACTCGTGTCAGTGATGATTTCTGAACATGCTGAAAATATAATTTGCAAAATATAAGCATTGTAAGCAAATTAGTATATATTATAAGCAAATTAAAAAATAATTTTTATAATTTTTCTAAACTTATAATTTCCTTCAGTAAGATGCACCATAATTATTATTGATGTACCCTTTATAATTAATATATGCAGGAAATAACGTTTATTAAATGCTAAATAAAAATTATATTTCCTTTTATTATGTTTTTGTAAAGCTCTCTGGATTATGTATTGCGAAATCGTAATATATATAAATCACTATAGAAATAATAAATTTGACGATCTACTTTGATGTACGATATAAAAAACATTTAAATGATTACAATAATTTTATACTAAAAAGTTAAACGTATATAAAAATTTTAAATATATAATAATGCTGATCAAAATACTGTATGGTCCAGGATTATAAAAATTTTGTTGTACAATTTTTGCTACAATATTTTCTTCGTATACAAAAAGACTCGTGAATGGTCACGGAATAAAATATATACTTAACCCTTTGCTGCAGAAATCTGATGACATATACATTATCAGCGATCTACAAAACCCTTGTATATAAATTTTTGTAAAAAATCAACCGAAAACCCAAAATTTTCTCAAAACATTGATCTGCCATATTGAATCCGCTATTTTGAAAGTGAACTATAAAAAATCTAATGATGGATTCGTAATCAGAGACCCGAAAAAACCCCCAAAATACTAATATTATACTATACTAATATTCATAAAAAACCGGTGGAAAACCCCCAAAATTTTGAGCTGCCATATTGAGCCCGCCATTTTAAAAAAGAATTATAGAATTCAGAACGGCATCTCTGAACGTTATCTAGGAAGAGGAGAGTGTCGTGAGTGTGGAGCGTCAGATAGCTCGGTGGTTTAGAGCAGTCGCCCGGCAAGCGAAAGACCCGGGTTCAAGTTCCCGGCTTTAGCAGAACCGCCCTATCGATATTTTTCTCTCTCTGGAAAGAGAAAAGATACGCAGATCTCGAACGCACGGGGTCCCGCCGCCACCTAGTGTTGCCCTCCTCCTTCTGAAAAAATTTCTTAGAAGTAGGTAGTACTCTGAGAATACCACCAATGCAGCAAAAGAATTATAAGAATCTACCAAGGGATTCGTAATCAGCAACCAAAAAAACCAAGAAAAATTTGTACCTAAAAGGGTTAACTTTGTTTATTTATATAAACAAATTAACAAATAATGAAGAAAAATCCCACCTTACCCAATAATGTTCAATCCTGAACATATTACCAAAATAAAATTACAAAAAAAGTAGAGAAATCGAGCATTGAATATTGAAAAAATTTCTTAGAAGTACGTATTCCTCATTATACGTATTCCTCCTTTCCTTCATTATTTGTCAATTTATTTATATAAATAAACAAAGTATACATAAATAAACAAAGTTAACACTTTCAGGTATACATTTTTCTATCCATCAGTTTTTTATGAAAATTGGTATACAGAGGTTTTTTTGGTTGCTAATTACGAATCTCTTGGTAGAATCTTATAATTCTTTTTCAAAATGGCGAGCTCAATATGGCGGCTCACAATTTTGGGGGTTTTTCATCGATTTTTTATGAATATTAGTATAGTATAATATTAGTATTTTAGGGGTGTTTTCGGGTCTCCGATTACGAATCCGTCATTAGATTTTTATAGTTCACTTTCAAAATGGCGGATTTAATATGGCGGATCGATGTTTTGAGAAAATTTTGGGTTTTCGGTAAATTTTTTACAATTGATAGAAAACCTCAAAATTCCTCAAAATTCCGAGCCGCCATATTGGATCCGCCATTTTGAAAGTGAACTATAAAAATCTAATGACGGATTCGTAATCAGAGATCTGAAAAACCTCCGCATACCAATATTCATAATAAACCGATGAAAAACCCCCAAAATTGTGAGCCGCCATTTTGAAAGTGAACTATAAAAATTGAATGACAGATTCGTAATCAGAGATCCGAAGAAATCCCATATACCAATATTCATAAAAAACAGATAAAAAACTTCCAAAATTGTAAGCCACCATATTGGATCTGCCATTTTGACAAAGAATTATAAAAAACTACCGAGAGATTCATAATCCGTGACCCAAAAAATCCTTGTATATCAATTTTCATGAAAAACTGATTGATAGAAAAATATGTGCCTGAAAAGGTTAATCGCAATTAAACAACTAAGATCTCAAATAATAATTTATGTATTATCCTTGTAGCGTTGATAATTAAATAAAGAGTCAAAATGACTCACTTGAACATTCAAGGTAAATCATTCAATAATTCATCACAATATTATCTAATTCTTCCGTCAATCTCTCTTAGCGTGTTCTACTTTAAAAATAACTAAAAGTCACGAGAGATCTTTTTCCTAAACCACGAGAAACGGAAATGACGACAATAAGAAAGCCTTAAAGTATTCAAAATGGCTCTACCGGGCATAGTGTTAACCTAACGCTCTCGTACGCATCTCTAAACGCACATACTGGAGAATAAATAGACAAAAGCAATTCGTGGTACATCAGTTCTCTTTCAATTACAACAACTTTTTTCGTTTTCAGAAGATCGAAAATTATCATGTTGCCGCAACGATTACGCTGGCTATTGCCGGCACTAATCGTATCTTGGATGCACCTGCAGTTAGGTGCGGCTCTACCGGCTCACGATGAACGGAGCTCGCACGTGTCTGTGAATACGTTTGATCCTAGGTCAGTATCACGCGTGGGATTTTTGTCAAACGAAACTGCCGACTTTCGCACGAACACGCGAATTGCGTGTACGTGTACGAATGATGAAACGAATTCGGGGTAGAGAGTAATAACGAAGCTGGAATCGGTCGTCGAGGCCTTTTCCCGGCGAATTAACGGAGACGGTTGGCGGAGAAGTCAACGTGAGACGGAGGAAAAATATGTAACAGTATACGAACAAACAGTATTTAGATAGACATCACGTTTCTTGAGACAGACAAAGCAGAGAATACGGAAAGAAAGAAAGGACAAGGAGCTCTTATTAAAGAGCGCACGTCGCGGTTTAGTTCCCGAGCTGTCGGATAATTTCGGGGCCTTAATGAGGAGTCTAATTAAGGGAATTATATAGGCACGCATTAGACGTCCGATTCTTATCGAATCGGAGCAGATCCTTGCTGATGTGCGAATTGCCGTTGCATCATTCTCTATCAATACGCGTTTATAAAAAAAAAATGGATAAACAATAATTATATTGATAAGATCTTTAAAAGCCAAATACATCATAGTTTTATTAAAAAATATAACGAAGTGTTTCATCAATAAATATAGAAGTAGCATGTCCAAACATTTCACTCCTTAATTGAATTCTTTTCACAATGGCTATAGAATTCATTATAGAAACAGGTTACATTATTATAACGAATATAATTTCATCAGAATGTACAAGCGACTTAAGATCATTACTCGTTCTATCAGCAAAGTAGACTTTTATAAAGTTAAAGAAAGAATCTGACAGAGTCTGAGAGTTACGCGTTCTTCCGTCCGCGCTCTAACAATAAAGTAAAGTAAATAAAGCTGTGATAACAATCAATAATTAAATTAATAGGGCCTTCAAGAGTCAAGCACAGGCATCACACACATAATGCTATTAAAAATATAATTTTTCTTGTATATTGAAAGTGTAAAGATAAACAATACTTATATATCGTGTGTTTGCTTGAGAAAATGTTTCGACTTTATAATTCATAGGCACTGTTCTACTTCGTGACCTTCTTGTATATATTTACTTGTATATACGTTCAGACATAATTTACGTACTCTCGAGTAACTGAACTAATAAAAGCTACGCCGTAGTAATATTCTGGGCGGATCTCTCTATGTATTTACAGTGCGATCACTTCAACAATGATACGCCAAGACTACAACAAACGCGGGCATCCTCCGGACGGCAAAAACGACACGCAGTCCAGCCAGAAACTGGTCGCTTCCCCGGCTGGACTTTTGCGGCCCGACAAGTTTCAGTTTTATACTTACAACGACAAAGGTGATATGATTACGCGGCAGATGACCGTTCAGGAAATTCAAGGCCTCATCGCCGCAGGTGGCGCGGATCATATCGCGATGGACAGGCAAGAACCTCAAAAAGCCGACGACGTTCTCACAGGTGGCAAAAAGGTTGGTTGTCCCTTGTTTCTTGTCCCTTGTCGTATATAACTATTGATGTTTGTGTAAATGTAGATTAAAAAAGTACATAACGATTTCAATTTAAGTAATTTAGTAAATAACGATATTTCTCTCTCACACAATCTAAGAGGATACAATCTAAAAGGATGATGCTAAGTGGATACCGACAATATTCAGTTTCGTGGTTTACACCGTTTTTCAAGAAAAAGTATAAATGTCAATGCGGAGAAAGACTCTATTATATTTAAAATTAATTATATTTAAAATTATAATTAAAATCAAAATAATTTTAAAAACTAAGATAAGATTAAAAACTTTTTGGTTTATTTACACAATATTTAGACCCATGCATTGACATTTGTACTTTTACTCAAACACATTTGCAATTCTATGTAATCAAATAGAAAAACAGTGCAAATTACAAAACTGCATTACATCGATATCCTGAATCCCTTTAAGGGTCTTAATCTCTCGTCGCGGAACTTGATTAATAACATCAGAAGCAAAAAAATACATACTTAAAATTCTTGTATGCCATTTTCAAACAGAAAGATATTTATATGAAAAAGCATTTCAGCTTACTTCAGTATACTTGTAAAATAGTAGCTTGTAATAGCCTGAAAACTATTCTTTTTCCTTGAGTCAATAAACTAATTTGGCCATTAAACCATTTAACTAATTGGCCATTAAGCCATTAAACTAATTTGGCAATTTTCCTCTCTAATCGAACTTTTCTTATGATTTATGCGTCACTTTTATGACTATTTCATTGGCATCAGGAAAAGAATAATTTTCGGAACATTTCACAAATATACTCAAACAGTTTAAAGTGTACTTTTATTTAAATCTCTGTTCATTTGAAAATGATATACAAAAATCTTTAACGTGTCATTTCTCGCCTCTGACATTACGATTCAACATGGCCGCGACGGGTGTTACTCAAGAGTCTGAAAGTTATATATTTCATTATAAAAGATGTAGATGAAATCGAATGATGATGGCATCTGCATGAAGTGTAATGTAAAACAAATTTGACAAGCGAGCGCTAAATCTACTAAACTAAAATGATAATTGATTAAAATCATATCAAATTAAATTTGATTTGTAAAAACAAAAATCTTGCATCAAAAAATTAATTGCTGAAACGAAAAAGTACAATATATTAATTTCGATAGGTTTATATTAAGCTTCATGTAAAATTAAATTGCCTAAATACAAAAGCAAGATAAATACAAACAAGTAGTAAGAGCTAACAGAGCTATTACAGTTTTGTTTACGGATTTGGTACATCCCATATCGCATTTTAGGTCATGGATGTAGTACAGAAAGTGCAGAATGTGCTAAAGAGCGCGCTCGACAAGCCGCTGATCTTAACGGGCACGGTGCCGAAGATACCAGAGCACGCGAACGTCGAATGGAGCAACATTTTGCCTTCTATATTGTCCGGCGAGGCTGACGCGATCTCTCCGAGCAGCAGCGAGTCGTCACATAAGTTCACGACAGAAGAGACAGCAACTGGAAGCGCGTCTAATATCGGAACAAACGCAACGTCGAACGACGCCAAAAAGCCGGCGATGCAGACAAACGCGTATGGCGGTTTCACCAATAACATGGAGCACGGCGAGAGGCCTCAATACATCCATCATCCGCAGCAAGTTCCTGCAGCCGGCGCGTTCTCGGAGAAACCGATGATTCCGGTTCCAGTCATCACTTTAACGGAACAGAAGCTGACCACATTGCAGTCCGTCATCACCGAGAGCCCGGTTTTCCAAATGCTCAGTGTGATCCCGGTCGAGGCCACCGATTCTAACCATCATCAGCAAGATCAGTCACAGCCGACCCAGACCGAGGAGGCGAGTCAGACCGAGCAGTTCATAGAGTTGGCTCTGTCGGAAGTACCTGAAACCTTGACATCCTTGCACTCCATGAATTCAGATGCATATTTTGCAAACTTCCCGAAGCAGACAACGGCGAATCTCGATGACAAAGGAGGCATGGGACTTCCGACGGCCACGTATTCGACCACATCGAGCATATCAACGGTTTCCTCAGCTGTCGACATAAAGCAGACTGTAGCGCACAAGGGGGTCGATGAAGCAACGACTAGCAAGATCTCTTCTTCTTCTCCTTCGAACGCGAATTACGCTGTCGCGGAGAATAAGAACAATATGAAGCCATCCGAGGATCCCTCATTCGCGCTTGGCGTTACGAAAGAGTCTCAGGTGAACGGGATACAAAGTGACGAAAAATTAATCTCGCAAACTAATACCGCTACCTCGAAGCCGCTTTCTCACGCACCCACGGCTCCGAAACCTGAGGAAATGTCTAATGAGCCCGTGTTGCTTTCGCATTTACTGTCTACGTTCTCCTCTGTCTCGAAAATCGAGACCTCGACCGTTCCGATTTTGTCGCACACTAATCGTCTCAATGAGGCTACTTCGAAGGTCACTGAGAAACTATCAGTCAACTCGGTTACACCGACGTACACGAAGGATCACCTTCGACCGACCGAGATCCAATCGTCAGTTTCGATGGAGCCGTTACCCACACAATTGATCGACTCCTTCTCGAGTGTAATGAGTCAAATCTCGGAGGCGAAACCACCGGTACTATCTTTATCGTCTACATCAGGTGGCCTGCCGGAGATGACGATGATGAACATCAATCACGATCAAAGGTACAATATGTCCGACGACTCAGCTAAGAACACGCTCACGAGCGTGAATAATCGTTACGACACGCTCACAGCTCATGGCGCGAATGAAGAGAACATTGAACGCGTCGCCGTCGGTTCACAGACCTACCCGACCGTGGCTGTGAAGCTTCCACCGTTGGACGTTGCTACCCGAACTACTAGCTACTCCACCATTAAATCTACCACTACTCATCGGCCCACATCAATGGGAATGGATAAAGTATCGATAGTGAAAGCCGGAATGAATAAAATCTCCTTGAAGCCCTCAGTTTCAAGCACGACCGAAATAATGAGTAACGGAATGGTGATTAATAACATAGCCATGGCGTCTTCTACATCAAATGTTAAATCGACCGATACTACGACTTCCTCGCCCATGTGGGTTCAGCTGGAGAAGATCCAGAACGTATCGGTGGAAAGTCTGACCGAAAGTTCTGCAACTTTCGGAACCGCCACTGCAACCAATACGATGTTGCAGAAACACACTCCTGGTGGGGCTACATCTCCTGAAGAAATCTTATCTGTTACTTCGTCGATTCTCGACACGACCAAAACACCATCTACAAGCGCGTCGATGGACCTAAACGTATCCCTAAAGAGACCCATGCCGACTAGCGAATATTTCGACGATACTCTCATGAACTTGAACTTGAGCGACCCGGTGTCCGCGATCGACCAGATATTGAACATCGTGCCATTGCCGTCCAGCACTCCCACAGTAGAACCGATCAGTTTGCCCAACGATACGTCGGATATCGTGACTAGTGACTTGGCCAGCGGGCTGATCGCTGGATTCCTAAGCACGTCTCAAAAGTCACCCTTTGAAGAAATCAACGGCAATCAAGTCACGAAGATCACATCGAGCGCACGACCAACTGTTTCGACTGTGGGCGCGACTAAGCCCACAGAATTCATCGAAAACGTCACTCAGATACACAAAGGAACCGTGACTCTCAATGTATCCGCTGACCGTCCGAAAGAAAGTATTAAATATACGCAAACATCGACGCAACGAACGCTTGTGACGAGCCCGATTAAAAGCAGCACGGTGGGTTCAAGTACGCACACGAAAGCGTCAACTGTGACTTCAGGTAACAAGAACGTCTTAACGACGAAGCCAACAAAACTACCGAATAGCAGCGAGAAAATCAACGACTCTACAAAAGTATCGTCATCGTCCTTATTAGGTAATTCTGCGAACGGTAATTATGTCTCAAAAGGTAACACTGAACGAAGCACTACTGCCATGGGAGCCATTACCGCGAGTCCTGAGCGGCTATCAACGACGAATTCCGACGTTCGACCGTTATACACTAATAAAACCCAACTCCACGTGACTTCTAATCAAAACAAAAAGGACAACAGAGAGAAAATAAAGACGACGGAGGCGCCAATCATAAGAACAGACGTAGGTTCCGAATTATCGTCTCCTGTGAAAGTCACATCGATGGATTCAGCTGGTGGGAACAATACCAGAAACATGAACTCTTCAGTACACACGGAAAGTAGCTCAAAGACAGAAATGTCAAGTGAAAAGAATCAGTTTTCCGCGAATACCTTGGCAACGCAGAGTGTCGCCGTTCATCAACAGCATCATAATTTCTCCAGCCACGTCACTAGCTCTGTCAACGGCTCTAAATCCGAGCTGCACGGTTCACATAAGCATCACAGTAATGTCACAACAGGCACAGGTATTTCGAATATTACGTTTAACACCGCGAATCTGTCGACTGAATATTCCACCAGTAGTCGACCAGTGTTCGCGCAGAATACGAATCGTGTCAGCAATGCGACTACTCTCGACAAGAACAAGGGTACGACCTCACCGATGAGTATGACCACATCGTCGCACACTACGACTAATAATCGTACAACCGTTACATCTCGGCCCATGCAAAGCAACAAGACTGATACACTTATTTATAACATTAGTACCTCGTCTCCTTCTTCGTCTCCTTCTTCGTCATCGGGCCAAGTAAGTGCGCATACCGATCGCCCGATTATCAAAGTTGTCACGCAGGCCCCATCGGGCAATGTAAGTGGGAACCACGAGAAACCTTCCCGACCGAGTCTAGCCAATGGTACGAAACCTTCGAATCCTATCAACAAAACGTCAAATCAACGTGACAAAATTGTGTCACCGCAACACACGACGCAGATCATGCCGATAGAGAGCACAGGCACTTCTGGATCGACGCAAACTAACGGGGAGTTCAACAGTACGGAGAGCAAACCTGCGTCCTTGAAACATTCAGAGAATTCTCCGAAACCTGACGTGGTGCGTCCGCAGTCACCGATGCCGAACGTTCCAACTCGTCCGTCCGCATTGAAGCCCACAGTGAGTTACAAGCCGTTGGAAAAGTCCAACGTCTCGAAACCCGAAGCGGACACTGATACGGAGGAAAAATGGACGCTTATATCGCAACAGACACCGCCAGCTATGACGAAGTTGCCGAAACCGCCATCAAAACCGCCGAAGCCGCTGAGGAAGCCGCCATCCAGCCACGTTTCAGGGTCATCCAACCCGGACGAGAACGGCAACGTTCGTATTCCAGGACCTGATACGACGGCGTATCAGCAGGACGATCCTCCTCAGACGATACCTCAACCCGTGCTGCCGCTGGACGTGTCTCAGAGTGCAAGCGGCTTGGACGTCACTGTAAAGCACACAAGCACCGATATTGTGAACTTCGCTAAGCTGTGCAACGAGTTGGCTTTCAACTACTGGGTGGCCACCAATAAAGGTCTAAGCACCGCTAGGTCATTAGCTCTGTCGCCTTTCGGTATGACTAGTCTGTTGGCGATGATCTTCTTGGGCGCTCGCGGCCCAACGTCCGATCAGATGAACGAGGTGCTCGGGTTGGACGATGTGACCACGTTCAACCCGCACTTGGTCTTCCAGAATATTACGGACACGGTGGGCTTGGCCAGAGGTCAAGGTATCGCTAATGCTGCCTTCGTTCGTGAGCTGTTTGCTGATAAGATGAAAGTCAGGAAGCTTATGCCCTTCTACAAAGAACAGGCACAGCAGTTCTACGAGGGTCTCGTGGCTGAAGTGAACTTCGCCACCATCAGCGACCTCGTGCGTAGGCGGACGAATCTGTTGATCAGGAAACAGACCGGCGGCAGAATCAAAGACTTCGTCAAGACAAATACGGTGCCACTCAGATCGCCTTTGGCGGCGCTCTCCGCCAACGTGTTCCAGACTGACTGCAACACCACTCTGACCAGTTCCGTCGGCAGAGATGGTGAACTGTACTTCGCGGTCTCGCCAGCCGTGAGACAGAGAAGACTTGTGCCGGTACCGGCTACCACTTGGCGATCGGGCGTTTTGGCCGGTTACGAACCTAGTATCGACGCTACTGCGGTCGCTCTCGGGGGAAGCGACAAGCTTGTCTCGACGATTTTCCTGTTACCAGGTCAACAAGGTCACACTGCACCCGGTGATACGTTGGATCGCCTCGAGCAGCGTCTCGTCAAAAGTGCGTTCCGTGACGGGACTTGGAACAAGTTGCTGAAGGTTCTAACATCCAGAAGTGGCTTGGAACTTCAAGTACCTAAATTCAGTCATCGATCTGTCGTGAACGCCACCGCAGCTTTGAAAAGAATGGGCCTCGACGAATTGTTCTCAGGTAATGCCGACTTCAAGGGCATCAACGGCGTAGGCCACCGTCTCCACTTGGCTGATGTATTACAGGTAGATATAGTTAAGGGGATTCTGAATATTAACATAATGCAATTTCGTAATTTGTGCTATTTTTCTATTTGATAGAATTGCGTAGTTGCATAGAATTGCGAATGCTTTTACAGAGTAAAAATATAAAAGTCAATGTAGAAAAAAAGACTCTAAATATTGTGTCAAAAATAAAAAATTTGTAAATAAAACGAATTATTTTGATTCTGATACACAATATTTAGTGTCTTTCCATGCATTGACATTTATACTTTTACTCTGTAAGAATATTTGCACAATTCTTTTTTTTTGGGGTACTCGTCGCGGCTATGTTGGATCGTGACGTTAGAGACAAGAAATAACCTGCAAAAAATTCTTGCGTGCTATTTTCAAATAAAAAAGGTATCTGATTGAAAGGATACTTTAGATAGAATATACCTTCGAAAACTATTTTTTCCTTGCCAGTCAATAAATCAAGGTAAAATCAACGTAAATTATGAGAAAGGAAAGATTGAAGAGGAAAGTTGCATGCTACGTTACTTTCACGGCTATTTATTGACTACCAAGGGAAAAGAATAGTTTTCGAAGCCTTTTACAAGTACATTCAAACGACCGAAAGCGTTCTTTCATTCAAATGCCTTTTTAATTTAAGGTGGCATGCAAGAATTTTGGACATATGTTTTCTCGCTTTTGATGTCATCAATTAAGAGTTCCACGGAGAGGAACTAGGTGCCTCAATTGCTGATAAGAGTTGCGCACTCATTCGCACAGTTCTAATCGCCGATGATAACGCTATTTACGATTGATTCTCGGTCGCAGATGAATTTGTTCAGCACTTGCGGTGACGAGAATATCCTCAGCGGTCGACATCACGTGGAAACATATCCTGCGAGCCCTTTGAGAAGTATCAGACGACGAGTCGAGGACATCGACGGAGATTCCGATGACGTCACCGAAGACGACGTGTTGAGACACAGCGGGGTATCATCGCAGAAGGATCACACAGGTTCGCTCCATGCGGACCGATCGCACACAGGTCGATTCCGCAGAGAGAAGAGACAGCTCTCAACTACGTCGGAGAGACCTAGGTTGAAACTCGATAGGCCTTTCTTGTACTTTGTCCGACACAATCCTTCCGGTATAATTCTGCACATGGGACGCTTCAATCCTCGATTACTGCCCTAAACGAAAGTTCACCCGCGGGTAAACTTTGTCACTGAATGCCATCGATACAATCCTGTTCCTTCTGTCTGATGCTCTACATGTATCCATGAAATTTCGTCTCTCCGATAATAATCGACTAGGTAACTCTGCTCAAACTGGTCTGTTCCTCTAGAAGACCAACATAGCGCTACATAACGCACTGTCGCGGCCCGCTGCGTTTGAATAGCGAAAGGTAGAATGTACTCGCGTCGAGTTTTAGAAAATTTGTAAACAATCTCGCTTAGAATTACTTATTATGTATTAGCTGCCACGACATCATCGCTTAGAGATAAGGGACCAGCGCGGTATCTTACGCAATTCCGCACTTCCCGTACATCGCTAATTATACGCAAACGAATCCATGACATCGACATCGTCGTATTATTTTATGATATATTTAGGGAATGGTTAAATAAATAACAGACTGAGAACGGGGAGAAAAAGAGAGAAAAAGTAATGTGAAAGAGGGGGAGAGAGGAAGAGAGAGGGAGAGGGAAGGAGAGAAAAAGATCTTAATCGCGGTCCAAATGATCATTATTTCTTTCACGTATCAGCAAAATATCACGACGATTGATGCAATCGCCGACAAGAGCGTAAACACGAATCTGTAACGAGTACCGATAATCTATTTGGACCCTGATTGACATTACGTATCCTTCCAATATGATTGACAGTTGTGATATGAATGAGCGTGGAATTTTTGTACATTTCGTAGAATTATGTAATTCGCCCGGATATGCGCCCCTGAGTCCGCATATCGCGTGAAATTGAATATTGTTGGCTATGTATTTCAGTCAAGTGTCGAACTGATGGCGTTGAATAAAAATGACATTCTCGTTCCATCTCTCGTTTTTCAAGACAACTTTGAGCATGCGTTTGGGCATTACAATACGTACAGTCTGCATTACAATACGAACAAGATTGCCACACTTTTATCTCTAGATGGGTTCCTCAACACTCGCATATACAATGAAAAAATGCATCTTTTAAGAATTACTAAAGAGCAAATTCCCCTATTCGATACGGAATGAATTGTGAAACTCATTGAGGTAAAGATGTTGCAAGCTTTTGATTAATGACTGTATATGCGTAAGATAAGAAAGAATTGCATTGTACACTTGGGGGTCTTAGTATGGTTTTAATATTTTCCTCTCGATAGAATTTAAAACGCAGTCGATAGTCCGAGAGAACCTATTTTTTATTAATTCTAACAAGTTTAAGTAAAAGTACCAAATCCCATAGCTAGTTCTGAACATTCGTATTGTTTTGGCCTTTAAATACGAACATTTATATCTTCAACGTGGAATGTGTATATATATATTTTATGTTAAAAATTTAAATATTCCTATTTAAAGACCAAAACAATAAAAATGTCCAGAACTAGATGTGTTCAAGCATTGGTACATTTATTTTACTTCAAGAAGTTGTAAAATTCAGTATCATATTTTCAATGACGCATCAAAGGAATAAACTTACTATTTATCAATCAAAATTATGTTTCTGTGCATTTATTTCATTACTTAAATGATGAAAATAATTCATTATGTTACTTATTATAATTATCTAAGTACGATAATACGTTATCTTACTTAGATAATGAAATTATCTTATTTAATTAATTTTATTGTGTAAGTAATAATTTGAGGAAAAATTGAAATGGATATATACGCACAATATTACAAATACAAAAAATATTATTTTTGTATTTTTTACTAATGCTTCACTTGTGTATCAGTTGATTTAATAGAGATGCGATAATAGAAAAAAATATATAAATATTTAAATATGTGTATAGAGGTATATGTACTTCAAATATTACTAGAAATTATAAACTTTTCACCGCTGTATTTTCTAAACAAAACGGTCAATGATTCTGAAATTGGTGTATAATGTCGGTATATTAGTCTTTATATTATAGATATTTTAGTCTTTAATATATCATAGTAAAGTTCTCTCATTAAAATTATAATTTAATTTACAAGAAATTACAAATGGAAATTAAGAATAACATACAAAATGTAAAAAACACTTATAAAAAGTATCAATTTCAGTTTCAAATCTCAACTCTTGAATGGTCAATTTTTTCTATTTGCACGGCCAGTTAGATGCCATACAGCACAAATTTTCAAAAGACGTTCTAAAGGCATTCATACATTCTAAGAACATTCCAGAACATTCTCTGAAGATTTTGTGCTATCTGGGAAAATATTTCGAATTATATATAGTGCAAATTTCAATGAATCCATAACAAACTAATTTTTTTTTACAACCTGCTTAAATTTTCCAGTTAGATTATTGGCTGCGCTTCAAACTGCATCGAGAAAAGTATTGAAACTGTCTAAACTAAAAGTTGACATATTTTTTCTTCGATGTACCTCGGAACGCAACAGACGTCTAATAAAAAAACTTTTTTCTAAGAAACTTTCGGAAGATTGTTTAATTTTTTTATTGGATGTCGAATTGGTTTCGAAACGTATCGAATTAAATTATTGTGTCAATTTTTGTATCCGCTATTGTGCTAAGATATTGTGTAACATATATACGTGCATGCGCATATTCTGTCTATTATTATAAACAATAGTTTACGAAAATTCAAATTTTCAAATTTGATAAGCTATAAAATTATTAATACTCCTATTATATCGTATCGATATCGCAGAATTATCATAGTGGTTACGAGAATTATATACACATACGTATACACTGTATTATTTAAACAAATTTTCAATAATTTTTGCCAATGAAATATGGTGAATTAATTGACTTAAGCGAGGTAATTAATAGACTTCAAACTTAGTGTCATCCTACTGTCGCTACAATTCGCTATTTGTTGCTCGCTGTGCACGCTTCACTCAATAATATCATATTTGGCGGTGTTTTCTTCGCAAATACACGCATGTACAATCTGCGACACGAGAATTACAGCGGCTTCGCATATCTCACTTGGAAGAGAGACTTTTCTATCTTAGACTAATCACACAATTGTCGTTATCTGTTTCAAAAACGTTGTATGCCATTGGCAGACGATAAGTGTACCTGGATCGGTAGTGGGGATTCTCTGTGAGTTCACGCGTAGTCGTCGTAAAGTCGTCGTTAAAGCGAAAGCTGTATCGCTTCTTAGATTTCGACAGTGACGGTGCGACTAGTGAAACCTTGACCTTACTTGGGATATTTCTCTCGTGTATAGTTTTGGCAGAAACAAACGCGAACGTTCTACCGGTGCCACGTATGGCCGAAGCACGTGGTGATCGAATCGCATCGGCAGTGGCACGTGTGAAATACATTGATTTACGTAAGATAGTGTAAGGTAAGTAAGAGCGACCCAGACGACACAGTTTAAAAAAGATGTTTCAAAAAACATTACTATTATTGTTATAATAATAATTATAAATATTTATAAATAATAACCCGTAGAGTACAAATGTTGAAATACATCTGAGAAATGTTCTAGAGTTATTAAGATATTTCTGGAACGTGTGTTCCTAGGATCTATTTTGGACATGTATTGTATGGGAAAATGCTTTTTTTTTAATCTCAATGTTACTCAGATCTTATCTTATTAAGGAGGATCTCAAAAATCAGAAAAAATTGTGAAAGATTTATTTCTCTTTTCATTTTTTCTACGTATTTTTACTCGAAACGGAAAGAATATTAATTCTCTCTTTTTTTCACATAAATTAATAATTCTCTTCAATTTTGCTATATATGTTTCTAGAAGCAGGAATAGATTATCAAGAACAGGTTTATTCGTTTTCGAAAAATTTCTACATTAGTGTGACAAGTTAGAGTGAAACAAATATATTTTCTTTTACTCTAATAGCAAATTCGGCCGTTCGTACTAAATGTATTAAGGTTTCATAGCCTATTCTTATATTCAAAGTTGTCTTAAATACATCTTCAAAAACTTCTTAACCAACGATCCGCGTGCGACGAGTGCTGTGCGTATCATTTTACTGGTTACGAAGTATTTGAAGATATATGTAGTTGAAGATTTTGTATTTAAGATGATTTTAAATGTAAGAACGGATTATGAAACGTTAATGGACACTTCCCAAGTAGCACAGTGACATCAGAAGACGTTAAATTGACGTTAATTTGGCGTCCTCTGACGTTAATATGACGTCTTCTGACGTCATTTTGCTACTTGGGTTAATGCACGTGGTCGAATTCGCTGTAACCAACGACATGCATAGACCAAGCATTCTGTCTACAGAGTGAAGCTGGAAGTTTAAAATAGAACGAGAAGTTGCTTTGATTCAGTTGCTTTCTAACTTTATTCTAGAACGACTTTGTTCTAGAACGACTGTAGAAGGAACAAAAAATCTTTTCTTATTGGTTCTTTATCGCTGTAAGTCGTTCTAAGATGTTTGCCATAACAATAGAACTTTTAGAAAGGTCCCTGTAATAATTCTTTTTTTCTGTGATTCCTTGAAAAGATGTTTTCCAGGTAGTTAGAATTCGTCAGAATTAGTTAGAAGAAAAATTTGTGTAAGAGAAGTTGAATTGTAATAATAGCCGTTTGGTAAAAATTTTTTAATCAATCCATTTTTATCGGCTGACGCATGCGAAGGCCTCCTTAATCTTATGTTGATTTCAATTTAACGCGATATCTGCTCGTGTTTCAATGGACTATGACGTTTTTTTTTAGCATTCGCGTTATGCATTGGAGCCTCGTCTCAATCGGGCAATTTTCAAGTTCCACGTGAATTGTTAAAAATAGCCGTGCAACCTGTGTACAAATTCGATGTATAATAAACTGATTACGCGACTTTCGTATCAGTATACATGCGCACTTGCACTTCGCCCGTGACGCTTGATGAAGCGAATCGCTTATCTTTTAAGGCCAGCAAAAAAGTAGCTGGGTAAGTAACGAATTGCAGGGTAAATTTAAGTGCTTCCGACTTGAAAACTTGAGCATTTTTTTATGATGGCAACATGAATAACTTTTAGAGAACGATCGCAATGCAATAACAATCGATAAATTCGAATCAGAACAGTTCGATCTAATGTTAGTTAGCGTATCGCTCTGATAATTCGAACATTCCTGAAAAATCGCCGCAATAACGAAGAGACAGACGAAACATGGAAAGTAAATTTTGATTATGTATATTGGCTTGATTATTTGTAATGATAAATAAGTGTATCGTATGTTCGTGATCACAGATAAGTATATCGTTGCCGATAAGTAGATAAAACTAATAATCGCTAGTCCGCTGGGAAAATAAAGTTTGGTCCGAATCGACCGTAATACCAAAGGATGTTGCTCTTCCTTCTGTTGGTATGTATGGTGACTTGATAATAAAATTAAAAATTCGCCGTAATTTCTACTCATTTTATAGAATTGATACAATATCAATTGCAATCGCGGTGACAATTATCAGCATTTTTTTATCCATTGTCGAATGAATAATAGCGATCGAGCAGCACCGTTGAAACGCGTTTATTTGTCAGTTGTAAAGATAAGATGCTAGAGAACGCAGTGTGAGAAGAAATAAAATAAAGTGAATGTTCCAATTAGTGACTAGCAATTTGTGAAAATGGACGAATGTACGTAATAATAATAACGTGTTAAGCCAAGTCACAAAATTGATTTTTTTTGGAAGGCTTGAATATTTGGGATTTCAATTGTGTTATATTTTTCTAATTTATGGGAAGATTTTATTTAATTTATAATATTTTCTCAAAAGTAAGTGATATACCACTTAACGACATGATGATTTAATTTTTATTTATTTTAATAATAATTAATAAATATAAATTTATTAATAAAAAACAATAGGTAATTATTCGAATTCACATTATTCGAATATCACAAATCAGTGCAGGATCACGAATGTGTATTATTATGTGTGTGTATATATATGAGTTATTAGTTATAAATTGCTATATCAGTGATAGTCAGTGATAGATTAGTAATCAATCACGAATCAATTTATAAATAAATAAATATATATATATATATATATATATATATATTTATGATTCATATTTCTATTATATTTATAATAAATTCCGAAGGAACAAGTTATGGTATTAATGGTATTTTTTAATTGTGTATAAATAAGATTCACAAACTACATATTTTTGAAAAATAGGAACATTTTGTTATATTTATTCAGATTGTTACTAAAACAAATAAACATCCTATTGATTAGTGATATATATGAATTAACTATGAAAAAATCACATATTCTGTTACTTTCTCTTCTTACAAAATATTCTTTAATTTTCTCTCAGCTTTTCTGTAACTATTCCAATTACTTGAAGTTAAAGAATAACTGCACAGATCTAACAAATAAACATGTGATATTAACTGTCAACTTCTAAAATGTAGGCGAGCAACTGTTCGAGCTAATGAAGTCAGCAATACGTTTGTAAAGTGAATAACTCAGCATTTACTATGATTTCTAATTTCATTCGAAATTTGTTCTAACTGATGATATATAAAATTTAAAGTAAGAATACATATTCAGGATAAACATGGGCCCGTGTTAAATGATTCGTTGAGAAAAAACGGATGCAACTGTCACTAATTGGGACATTCACTTTATTTCAAATAATACATTTTACCTTAAACGCAGGCGAAATATACTGCACGATGTGCGTATACCTACTCGGATGTATTCAGGATACAGATTGCTCTGGCCGTACGCTGGCTACTGTAATGGTTGCATGGATTGCGGTGTTAATAGTGACTTCGATATTATTGAAATGGGAATATACGTGGATTGTCGTGACGATATTGACCTTGCTGTTCCTCCTAATTTGCGTCTGGATGGCCTACCACATAAAAAGAGCTCAACAAAGAACGTGGTTCGAGGAGTACCAAAGAAGAACGGATTATGAAAATGAAAGACGAGAAAGAAATATTTGGACTATCTCTGGAATAACAGTTGACAATTGTGGAGAGGTATCAACAGTTTGCATTGAAACAAATCGCTATTTTCCAAAATATATCTCGCATCGTTTTCTCGTTCAATCCGTCTATAAAATAAATGTTGCAAAGATCGATCGAGTTAAACGCGAATGAAAGGGCACGATCAATGAAATGAATCAAGATTGTTATGTAAAACAATTAAATGAAGTAATAGTCGAAAATCAAACTTTTGTAAAACTTGACTATTTTAAGAACAAATTGTTTTAAGAATCAAGAATGTTATGTAAAACAAAAATGTTTACTGCATTTTTATTTTATGTGGAATGTGATGCAATATTTTGTACATGATGTACACTTTGCAGTTTTTCCTCTCGCTTATGTTCTCTTAGCCAGACAGCGCAAAACATCATAGAATCATTCAGAATGTGTCAAGAATATTTTGGAGAATATTCTAGGACTATCATTATTTCAGAAGCATAGAAAATTTAAAAGCAATTCAAAAAGAATTGAAAAATCAGTCGTATGTCGCCAATTCTGAGTTCATTTTCAGATGCAAAAAAAATTCTTCAAAGTTTAGTCAAAAGAATTTTTTTGCATCTAAAAATGAACTTAGAATTGGTGACATACGACTGAATTCTTTTTTAATTCTTTGTGCTATCTGGGACGTTATCTTTTGCAACTTATTACCAATGTTTAATCTGCGTTCGATTCGATTAACATTCACATTTATTTTATAGTTCTTTAATTGAGTTTATTACATCGTATATCCTCGATATTATTTGTATTCTTATACAGAGGGAATCTCAACGGATTGTGGACCCACCACCATCATATTCGTCTGTGATACCTACCGTGCAATCGACTTCGGAATCTTCACGTCCGTCATTAACCATCGGCAACTTACCCAATGATTCAAAATGCGAAGATCCACCGCCATATTCGAGCGTAATTTGCTCCACAGACACGCGTGATCGAAATGCGGAAGCTGCAAATGAACCAAACACCATATCTTCCGCAACCGCGACGAAGAACAATAGCACCATAGACATGTCTCGGACGCAAGATACGCGCATGACTGATGATTAATTATTAAAGCGTAATCCTTGTAAAACTAAATTCTATTAAAAACAGTATCAAAGAATGACAAGTTGAGCAAAAAGTACGTAGACATAAGTGTAGTTTTATACGTTCTGCGAGAGATTTTCACTCGGTTTTCTTTCTACTGTATTAGAAATATATTATAAGTATATAACGAATATACAACTGTAACTCATAGTACAATAACGCAACTGTCTCAATTATAGGCCAAGTTAATGAAACTTGGTTTATTAATATATTAAAAAAGTACATTTTATAATGAAAAAATGGAAAAATATTTTTTAGTATTCTTTCTTTTATAATTATATTCTAAAGTTATATATTCATAAACAAATGGGTTTATAAGACTGTCAGTAAGCAAAAAATCATTGATAGAACGTTGTTTCAACAATATTCAGTAGCGCGCGTATAATGTTTTCCAATATGTATTTTTTTAACGTTGTATTAACCACATTAAACACGAATAACTCTGGCACTTCAATATTTCCAAAACATTTTGCGATATTTAAAGAGAAATCATATTATCCGACAATATCTTCGAAATATTTTTAAGATATTAAATAAAAACACGCGTTTAAGAGATATATGTAAAATTAATGTTTGAAAATATTGATCTAATCTTTTTTTTTTACAAGGTAGATTGTGCTACATATATCATTATTCTACATAGGCTGAAGCAATGTGAATATGATCATTATTAATATAAAATTGTATTGTATAATTCGTTATTGAAACATGAAATTTGCTGATCCATAATTGGGTCAGCATTTACGCATAAACCTTTCTAATTATTTCTTTTCAATTATTTCTTTTCAATTATTTCTTTTCAATTTAAAATTATTTAATTTACAGTCTAACAATTTCGCTTTAAAACTATAATGTTTGTTGCTTATGTTTGTATAGTTCATTTTAATGTTTGCTCAACAAATTTATATGAATGAAACTTAGTCTAATCTTAAATAGGAGTGTTGTCCTATATTACCTAATGATTTTTAGTTGAGACCTTTTAAATCTTCAAATGATGAGAAGAACTACTTGAGTTTTAAGATAATGAAAGAAGCCTCGATTAACATATCTATATGGCATTTTCATGTAGACTATATGAACTATGCAGAATATTGTAAATTACATTAAAATATACAAAAATGAATAACTAAATTATAAGATAGTTCTATTTTATAATATCTGTTTTAGATATTAATTATAAGTGTAATGTTCAAAAAAGGGTAACACTCCTGTTTAAAGGAGTTTTACCCAAAAAGATAACAAATTAAATTTTTTATTATAAAATAAAATTTGCATTTCATAACAGATTAGTAGATTTAACTTTGAAAATAAGAATATAATCAGAGAATATTCTGTGGTCTCTAACTCGTAAGAAACAATACCCAGTAAGCAAATTGAACGCAGACTGCGCGCAGATTGACAGCAAATTTGATCAAAAACTCACAGCAAAACCATAGCCATTTGTGTCTACATTAGATTACGGTTGTGGTGACAGATCTTGCTGTCGGGAAATTTTAGTAGTGCCAAATTTGCAGCAAAAACCGCACAAAACTTGCAGCGCAGCAAGATCTGCGCGGTTTCTGCCGCCAATCTGCCGTCAAATCGCTACAAGCTCTGCGCGGTTTTTGCTGCAAATCTGCAGCAATTATCCGATAACAAGCTCTACCGCATATCTGACGGCAATTTGGCAGCAAGATTTGATATAACAGATCCTGCATCAAATTTGTTATCTATTTGCCATCAAAAGTTGATAGCAAGCTCTACTCGAAATCTGTTCGCGCAGATTTGACTATCTGGGCATTTAGAAATTTACATATCAGAATTATAAAGGTTTAATAAAACTGTAAACTTTTATTAATAAATTTTTAAGCAAGCCATACATTCCTTAAACAGCTTCCATAAATGAATTATTGTCTAGATAAATGATATTCCTCACATACATAGTTTACGTTATTTACCCAGCGAAAAATTATTCGTTGATTAACGTCAAAATGATATCAAATTGACGTTGAAACTGTCGTCAAATCGACGTCAATTTGATATCATTTTGTCATAAACCAATCATTTTTCACTGGGTTACAAGTAGACATAGGTTTATATTCTGAATTCTCTTTTATCATTAAAAGCGTTTCTAAAAGTAAATCATTTTTAGAGACGCTTTTAGGCCTGGTTGCACCTGGTTGAACATTATTTTAGCTTTAAGCAAAACTTAAACATATATCTATCTTTATCTTTCTTTCTAAATGAATAAAGACAGACGTATATCTAAGTCTCGCTTAAAACCAAAATAATGTTGGTGCAACCGGGCGTTAGTCACTTTTAGCGATAAAAGAGAGTTCAAAATTAGACTATAAAATATCACAATTTACGTATGAACGTAACCGTACCTTAAAAATATCCTAGTAGTTCACTGCAATACCGATCGCTCCCCGCTTCGGACGAGTTCTACCTTACCGACAGTAGGCAACCGCAGTTCCCGCTCACGGGTCTGAAGGCAACTCAGAAGCATCCTAGGTGACGCGCTCACGGCCATTTTACAGTTGTCTGACCGCGGTGTCATCGAATGACTAATTCGATACATTGGAAAGATTGAAACACGAGGGGCGGCATTTATCCGATCACGTCACTTGAGTTGACTCGCGTCGTCGTCGTCGGCGTGTGTGCATCAGCGCGTGCATCGGCGCGCACGGCCGTGTGAAGGAAACCCGAGCGGTTCAGAGTGGGATTCATCGCAGGGATACAGAAACGTGTCGGATTCCTGCGTTACTCGACGCGTGCACGACGGTGCGTCGGATTGACGATCGCTGGTGCCCGGATAAAGAGAGATATATATATATATATATATATATATATATATAAGTGATAGGCTCGTATCGGCCGAGCGAGAGACAGCAGCGAATTGTCGTTGGCGCGAGTGCTTTTCGTCGTATTGTCCGCGATAGTCGAAAATAGTGACATTTTCTAGTTCAAGGCGATGGTACGATGACCGCTCTCAAGTGTCTCGTGTATGCGCTCGTTGTAGCGACGAGCTCGCTCGTGTACGCCTGTAAGTATAACCAACGCTCTTACCAACTGACTCCGATGAATGACGGCGACCCAGCCCATCTCGAAATAACATGGCGCGCGCGAGCGTTCGCGTCACGCTATTGAATGCATGCGTGACGCTACGCGCACTTTACGCACGCTCCACTCTGCGATAGTATACATGTAATGATAATTTTGTGATCTGGCCGTATTTTTGTAGCCACGACATTATCCTGTTATCCATACTTTATCGTGTAACATTTCAGTACGATATTTTGTGATCATATGAGTCATCACATTTGTCCACGCGTCTTTAATTTGTTATCGATACATTTATTCTTTCATGTAAGTTGCACACGGGTAAAGAAATATTTATGTTTAATATTTTAACGTGATTTTGCGCATGGAATCAACAACTTTTGTATAGAATGTATGTTGACACTGTAGAACGTGTTTATTTACTTTGCAGAATGCAATTCTGAAAGTTACATATGCTCCTCATATGTGATATATTTCACTTTATTACACTCATTTAAGTTCAACGATAGAATCCAACGATTCTGTGCAATATTTTTATTGTATTAGCAGAATAATTTGATAACTCTCTTTTCTTTCTACCAGTTTGTGTTTGATTAAACATATTCTATGATCATTTTTTATATAAAAAAGAAACATAATAAAGTATATATTGAAAATGTTACAATTGTGTCTCTTAGATGACGACGAATGCAACATTCCTCTTTTGGACAGAGCTCATCTAACAGCTACTAGTTCCAAGGCTGATAGAGGTCCAAAGAATGCCAGGCTGAACGGTAAGAAAAAATGTTTGAACATTTTAATATCTACAGATGTCTCTCATTTGTTAGATAAAAGTTATTGTACAATTGTTTACTTTACATGTAATTTATAGTTGTTATATTGATAGTAGTTTGCTGCTTGCTCTCTATTCTTACAGAATCTGTCGTTGTCTATATTGCGTGCTATATTTGCTTCTGTTTGCGTTAAATAATAGTTATAAATAATTCTATTGAGATACTATTTTTCCATTATATTTTTCTAACATATAAAAAAATTTCAATGAAAATTAAGAAAATTGAATTAGTGTTAGGGGATATTATATCCGCCATGATATATACAGTTATGCTCAATTATGAGAATTAGGTGAACCCGCATATACTCCTATGACACATCACCCAATCATTTTATATTTGTCTGTCTCTGTCTGTATCATGTGTAGCACATAAAGCAGAATTATCCATCTTAGAAATAAAGATCTTTTTGAATTTAAAAGAATATATGTAATAAGTGTAATAAGTTGATATATTTGCTTCAGGTGGATCCTAGCAAGTAGCCTGGAGAGTATCTTAAACGAGATATCTTGAAAAACATTATTTTTATAATCAGAGATAATTTAAGGGTGTACCAACTGCAATCTCAGACCAGCCAAAGAATACAGGAATATACGAACTGTGATTGAATAAGTTGAATGTTTAGACTTAACGCAAATATTTTTAAAATGTCGTCGGCCGTTCGTTGGGCATTTAATTGGAAAGAGTGGAATCCGAGTCGGGAGGAGTTTGAGCATGCGATTTCATGCGTACAAAGCGAAGAGAAAGCCAGACTAGGGAAATTTGTATTTCGTAAAGATGTAAGGGCTTCCCTCGCAGGCAGATTATTAATGAGGAAATTCGTTAATGAGTATGCGGGTCTTCCATATGACGAAATTACTTTCATCAGAGATGAACATAACAAGCCCCTACTGAAAGATAATGCCGGCGCTATAAGTTTTAACGTTTCTCATCAAGGTTCTTATGCAGTTCTAGCGGGTGAAATTAGAGATGTAAAATTAGGCGTGGATGTAATGGCGTTAGAATATACCGGCGGTAAAAGCATCTCCGAATTTTTTCGTATAATGAACAGAAACTTCTCGGCGGCCGAATGGGGAGAAATCAAGGGTTCTGCTCCAGGAAAGTCTGAAATGGAACAGATATCTATGTTCTGTAGACACTGGGCGTTGAAAGAGAGCTACGTTAAAGCGCTCGGTGTGGGAATTGTCGTTGACTTAAGGAACATAGATTTCCGGACAAATTCGGAGTTGAGCAAAGACTCGGTCACAACCGATACAGTTCTGTATGTCGATGATATTAAGCAAAATTGGTTATTTGAAGAAACTTTACTCGATTCACGACACTGTGTCGCTGTGGCATTGCAAGAAGACGAGAAATCGCTATTGCACAACACCACGTTTGAGATAATAGATTACGATAAACTGATTACGCACTCAGTTCCACTCTTTCCGATAGATTCACAATACACGACCCAATATTTCGCCAAGTCAGAAAGACCGTAGCTTCTTTGATTATTTATAAAATAAGATCGCAACACGCATAACAAGTGTTCCTTGCTATATCCATAGTTTAAAATGGATACTGCACATTGTATATGAGTTTGACTGCTAATAAACTAATAAAGAGCACTAAGCACTACTTTACAATAATTTCTTTACTTACCTTTTTATAAGCTGGGTAACTTTCCGCGTGCAAAAGTCACAGTACAGTCAAAGAGACAAATATCTCAAATTAAAAATAACACTAATGACGATTTAATCTATGCGTTATCTGCAGATAACGTAAATAGCATCAATTCAGACAGTGGTGATGATATTATCTTAAATGAATTTTATATTATATTCATTTTATATTTGATGGTGATGATATTATCTTAATGGATATACCATTTAAAGAAATAACCATTTTCTTCTCGAGAATCGTTGTATAATTTCGCAGAAATTTCTAAAGTACCACTTGAAATAATTTGAGCTTGTGGTATAATATAGTTTTGGTACACCCTTATAAGTTAATCTCTGAGTATAAAAGCAAGGCGTTGCTAGAAATTATTCTCTGATTGTGTCATTACGTTCCGTTTCAAATTATGTGTAAGCGTTTTCCTAAATTTATTTTGAGTTGCGTGCATGCATAAATGTTGCGGTGTAGGCGGAAGCGCATGGGCAGCTAGCAGCTCTGATTTTGGTCAGTATTTAATAATCGACTTGGGCGAAGTAATGAACATCACAGCCGTGGCCACTCAGGGACAGTCGTCACAGAAGACATATGTTATGGAATATCGTATTAGCTATGGTACCAACGGTCTTGATTACGTGGATTATAAGGAAGAAGATGGCCATGCGAAGGTAAGCTCGTTGGAACCCACTGTCTAGTCCTCACTTGGCTTTCGATACAATGATGAGATATGACGCGCTTAATTAACACACATTAATTTCCCGTTAACACGAGGCTTGCTTATGCATGTGGAATATGGTGTAATTTATATAAATGTACAGAAAACAGTTGTAAAATGTTTCATGATACAATGTTATGAGGGGAATATTGTCTGGAGGTTTTGACACTGGTAAGTACTTTGATGTGCTTCACTTAACTTACATCTGAATAGCGCTTCACGTCATTTTCCTACATTTGTTCCAACACTCATTTTGTTTTGTGTGTTTCATTATTTTCGTTTTCTAACGTCACACAAACATATACTCGTGTGCGCGTACGAATGCTAAACAAATTATATCGAATTTGCGTGATAATCGGGTGTAAAAGTCATTTAGAATTAATTGCGAAGCAAACCTGGATTCTCTAGTGAGTTACATAAAAAATAAAGACTTCGCGATTTCATTAACTACTCCGATTTCATTTCCTACATATCCATTTGCTTGCTTCGCTTCTACTTTTCTCCTCTTACACATGGACATGGAGCTGGGCTTTACAGGAGATTCCACGTGGTCACCAGTCGCTAGCAGTTACGATCAGCATCTTACTATGGAGCTGGGAGACAGATATGAGATACGCAGCATTGCTACGCGAGGGCGGGTGCATACTAATGAATACGTGACAGAATATATTATCCAATATTCCGATGATGGTCAAGCTTGGGCCAGTTATGAAGGCCAGGATGGCGTAGATGAGGTATTAAATTTCAAGGATGGAGTCTAAAATTGTTCTACTCACGTATCTAAGAGTATAGTCTAAAGATTTGCAAATTGTGGTTACTCGAGAAAGGTCCTTTGTGTTGGATAACATTTTTGTTCTTCTATTCTTGAAGTTACGTAGAACAACTGAAGCTTTCTTCCTTATTAGATGCTAAGGTACACACGATAATACATGAACGATGAGGATATGGATAAGATATGAATTACGTTTTTTATTGAGATTGTCTTCAAATTATCAGTTTATCGTGAGCCATATAACCTCAAGAGAGTAGAGTGAAGAAACATATGTATACACATTTTAGCTTTTATCATTTATAAAAAGAGAAATTACAGACGGGTATTAATGCTTATAGACATATTTGAAACATAAATCTCATTATTATTGTTATTACATCAATATTGGCTTGAAACACATTTTTGTTCGTACATTTGAAAATTGCTCGAGACAGGTGTATTGTGCAATTTATAGGCGAATGCACGATAAATTTAACTTGAATAGCTTTTTTCTTCCGTTTCTTCGTATTCTACATTGATAACAAGCTTATATATATTATAAAATTCTTTTTCCGTAGAAATTCCATGAAACGAGAGAATGTCCTGCTATAAAAAATCTCTACACCTCTCGAGAGAGACGTGCAGAAATGTACGTTTTGAATCTTCTGTTCTAACAATGCTGCTGCTGAAATTCGGCAATTTGACACAGACATGATTAAGAGCGCGATTGTGGGTCAACAAAGTAAACGTTAAAGACTGCAATATTTGTTTCATCGAGGAAATAATAACGCTCGCGTGTACGGAATTTGCTGAAAGACACGATATCTTTTTCTGCCGGATTCACGTGTTTTTTTTATTCTTTTTCTGTCGCTATATTTCTCCAAAGCAAAAAAATAATACTATTAATAAGAGTTGTACAACACATAACATCGAGTCGCACGAAAAAAAAGACCAAACGAATATATAGATGATACAGACTGAACGAGTATACAGATTAAACAAATACGGATTATACAGACAGCGTGTTGCTCTCACATACATACATATATGTGTGCGTGTGTATGTATACACACACACACACACACACACACATATATATGTGTGTGTGTGTATGTATATACATATACATTTAATACGTCTTTCAATACGGAACATCTTTTCGCACATACACATATAAAGATTCACATCACGCCGACATGAATGCTTTAAAATGGCTCTCGAAATCGCGAAGAGAATGCACCGTCTATACAACAGAATAATAAACATACGCGTGTGGTTTGCACGAGCCGCGGGTACGCAATATCATGCAGACAGAGGAAACAAATCCGAGTTACATAAATAATGTGCGCCATGTACATAAGAGATCTTTTCCCGAGTAGCCGGATGTCTCAAGAGAGGAGCCAGTCCTCCTTTTTTTATTCTTTGACGCGTGTACGCGGTTTTGCCACTTGAAAGAATAGAGAACGTGTCCTTACTTAACTAAACAATAAATATATCTCTTTTTGTATGTGTGTATGTGTGTGCGAACAGTGTGTTGTTCTATACACGAACCGAATCGACACATCAGACTCTGAATTCAGTTGGGACTAGCATTGTTACATTGAGAGAAAAAATATCTTGTAAATAGTGAATATTCATTTGGTGGGGAATGAGGCATGTTTATTTGAATCAAAATCATTTTATTCAAGCAGATAAACTAGTTGCTTTCTCGTGAGAAGCTAGGATTCTCTTAGGGCTTCGTAAAATTGTACAATTTCTTACTTGGAAAATATTTTATACTGGTACAAGATAAATTTGCTATCAGTGCCCACTCCGAGTGAATAATCGCCAATTTCTTAGATATTCTTTCCCTCAGTGTAGTACAATTATTAGTACATTTACGTGAAGGCTAGTGCTCAACAGGCATACGCTCGATACGCGTCCCGTTCGCGGATTAATTGTTGTTATTGTTCGTGAAGCCCTCACCCTGGCGCGTGTAGTACACTCGGTAGTACAGTCTTTTGCTGCGCCAAAGCGAATAAGAGTTGTCGAATTTCAGTAGGTACACTCCCTCACCCGGGTACTGGTGACTACCGCCGTAAATTTCGTCCTGAGAGTCCCTTCTGTAGACGGGTACTATGACGCTGATGGGCGGCGTGGTCATCCGCCGCTCCGGCCGTGGGTTGTTGTTCGTCGGGCCGCTCTCCAGGTCGCTCCTCTGCTCGTATTCCTCGTCCTCGTCGTCCTCGTCCTCGGACTCGCTGATGTGCACGGACACTTGGTTCGTGTCGGGCTTGGACCACTCGAAGTACACGCCGAAGCCGATGTCGTAGGAGTCCGTGACGAACTCCCAGAACAGGCACGTGCCGCCCTCGTGCGTCGGCACGCGAACGGTCACGGTCTCGCCGTGGCCTACCCTGATGACCGCGTCGGGCGCTTCTCTCCAGATAGTTCGCTTGAACTCTTCCACGCCTTTTCGCGTCCACATCTCCGCGGGCGTGATGGGAGGCCAGTCTTCCATCTCGTCAGAGTCATCTTCATCATTCGTGTTTGACGCATCCTTGTTGTCGTCCTCCTTCGACGAGCTCTCTGGCTCGATTTTCTTATCTTCTTCGCTCTGGTCCAACTTATTCTGATGCAGTTGTTGCATGTATTGATGATAGTGTTGTTCCTGCAACTGCCTGATCAGGACACCCTGTTGCTCTGGGTTGCCAGGATACTGTTGCTCTGCATACATCTTGAATTGATGGTACGTCTGCTGATTCAGAGCATCTTGAATTTGCCTTCGCTGAGTCTCCTCCTTCAGTCTTTCCTCCTCCTGTTTCTTACGCTGCTCCTCCAACTCCTTGAGTTTCCTCTCTTCCTCCTCCTTCCTGACTTCTTCCTCCTTCTTGAGTCGTTCCTTCTCCTCGAAATCCCTTTTCTGCGCTTCCACCACAGTCCTGAACAAGGGACATAGCTTGTCCAATAGTACTATGAAACCCTCCATCGCCTGCTCCTTGGTTATGTCACCTAGGTTCTGCCACGCCAAACGCCTGTCTTTCCCAATCACGTCCAGGACGCCCAGTGGCGGTGCATTCTCGGCTGTGCACTTGCCATGCGTCACTTGCTGGATGAACGCCACCAGTTTTAGCTTGTCTTCATAAGAGATGTGCACGGCCTTACCCTTTTTCTCTTTGTAGAAGTTGAGCGCGAGCTTGTAAAGCTCTCGCGTCTCGAAGCCCCAGAGCTGCGGCTCATCGGCATTTCCGTAGTCGGCGGCGTCATCATCGTCGCCCTTGTCCGTCACCGCGTCGTCCGACACGGTGGAGAGGTTGAGCTTCTCAACTTGTTCCTCGAGCGCGGGAATGTCGTCCTCCCTAGTGGCCGCCATTTGCCTTCGCTCGCGTTTGACACGTCGATGAAGACTGATACGAATCGCGCACCTAACCTTCGCCGACTGATCTAACCTGCGCAACTGCGGCCAAGTGGCGTTAGTGGCGTATATACGATATGACGGAGATCCTGCGCGGCGTCAATACAACGGAGAGAAACGCACTGATAAAATGGGCGGCCTGTGGCGACGAATCATAAACGAGCGCGAATATTACGCATCGGTCGAATGTCTTTAACGTTTACTTTATTGTTAACACGAATAGTTGGGGTATCATTTAACTGATTTCGTGCAACTTTAACCAGTAATTTATAATATTATAAAATTATAGTTATAAAATTATAATATATATATTTATACATTTAATATATCAATATACAAAATTTTTTATGTATATAAATTTATTAATATATAATATTATTTCTCTGTTATATACAAAAAAGGAGAGCAATAGTTTGTTTTTTGAGAATTTTTGTATATTACAGTGGCATCTATCTACAGCTCTTGAAATTCATGCAACTGCTCTTAACATTGGCATTTCCTTTACTACTAATAATCTAGTTAAACATTAGTGTACACATTTGCGCAATTGGTAATAATATTGAGTGCAATTGGGCGATATTTTCTATGCTTATTGAAAATCTCTAAATGAAAGCAATTAATTGGTCTATGTGATGAAATACACATAGAAAAATTGTGTGTAATTATTAAATCAGTTGTCCCTTTTACATATTCAGAATTTTTAAACCGATCTGGAGACTGGTGTTTTTATATAACATACAAAACCGTTAATCACTTGACTAACAGTATCCTATCTTTGATAATTTTCTTATTAAAACAATTAGTTCTAACTTACAGCATGCATGCAATTTAACTACTACATTCTGCACGATTGTTGCGCCATTAACTGTTAATCACTGAGGTAGCAAATGAGAATTATTGATTTGGTAACGACAGAACAGTGTTTAAAACATTACCCATTTTTCCACAGATGTTTAAAGGTAATGTAGATGGAGACAGGGTAAAGCTTAATAGGTTTGAGGTACCAATAATCGCACAGTGGGTTAGAATAAATCCAACGCGATGGAGAGACGGGATATCCCTGAGGGTTGAACTTTATGGATGCAATTATGGTAAAACTGAAATAATTATACTTTGTTACTTTCTAATAAGAGAACCTCGCGAACCCAAGAAAATTCACATCTTAAATAAGAAAAAAAATATTTCTAATTTTACTACTCCATTCTTTATTCGAAAAAGAATAATTTTCAAAACTTCATCCTTTATATACTCCTTGCATGAAAGAGTATATAAAAATTTATAATACTATAATTTTTTTTTATAAACCTTTTGTATAAAACATCTTTTGATATTTCATTTAATTTACGAAATATTGAATAAGAGCGAACGAGATATTGAAAAGAGCGAAAAATCTTTATATTTTTTGAAGAGTGGTTTTACCCCTTCAAATCGTTTTTCCAATACAAAATTTCTAAATTCGTTTATTTCCAACCTACATTTATGCCAAGTTTCGCTAAGATCTGAATTTTCATGTTCGCGAGGTTCCTTTGTAAGATGTACAAAATTATGCGTGATTTACAAAACGATAAATCTAATTTGCTTAATTGCAGTATCCGACGTTGTTTCCTTCAACGGATCATCTCTTATACGCATGGATTTACTCAGGGAGCCTATCGAGACTGATAGGCACTTTATACGTTTCCGCTTTAAGACGAATAATGCCGACGGCGTATTAATGTATTCTCGGGGTACGCAAGGTGACTATATAGCCTTGCAGCTGCGCGACAACAGAATGTTGCTCAATATCGATCTCGGATCTGGTATTATGAGCAGCATGTCTGTTGGCAGTCTTCTAGACGATAACATGTGGCATGATGTTTTAATCTCCCGCAATAGGAAAAATATTTCGTTTTCCGTCGATAGGGTATTGATTAAGGGTAGAATAAGGGGAGAATTTCATCGATTGGATTTGAATCGAGAGGTGAGTAATGTTCTTGAAACGAAAATCTTTTTTTTTGCTAAAAATGTATAGATATCACAAGTAAGATAAAGGATTTTAAGCGTACTACTTCCGTAGATTTATTCCAATAATTTTTTTTTTCTTTTTAGCTCTATATCGGTGGTGTATCCAATATGCAGGAGGGTCTGGTGGTGAACCAAAATTTCACTGGCTGTATAGAAAATTTTTACTTAAACAGTACAAATATAATCAGTGAGTTGAAAGAATCAATCTTAGATGAGAATCTGAAATATTATAAAATCCATACGATATACACTTGTCCGGAGCCACCAATAATACCCGTGACATTCAAGACTCCTGGATCTTATGCCAAATTAAAAGGATATCCTGGTGCGACGTCTATGAACGTGTCCCTCGCATTTCGAACTTACGAAGAGCAAGGGATAATTCTTTACCACAAGTTAGAGTCTTCAGGCTTCGTCAAGGTTGTGCACACTTTAATTATACACTTCAAGCTTTTAATTAAAATGTCGCATGCAAAAGATAACAATTGTTTAAAGGAAGGTTTTGGTTTAGATGACCGAAAAATAGGAGACTTTACGAATTCTTTTCCAAACAAATGAATAAAGGATATCTCAATACAAGACGATGAAATTTCAATGTTTTTAAACAAAAGTATAGTTATTTTGTATTAAAAACAATGATAAATAGTATGATTAAAGCTTTCAATTGATATTTTTATTCATTTCTTTAAAACAAATTCATGAAAACTTCCTATTTCTTGGTTATCTAAACATTTGCTTAACTCTTATATCTATTCGAGACTTCAAAGTTCTTTCTTATATTTTTACACACGTTGCTACGAAAAACATTGCGATTATTTACTTTTATTTTTAATGCGCAGCTATTCCTGGAGAACGGCAAATTGAAAGTCGAAATAAAAACGGGGGAGAATCCATCGTCGAGTTTAGACAATTTTTACGAGAAATTTAACGACGGTAAATGGCATCAGGTAATTTTGACGGTTGCCAAGAATTCCCTCGTTTTAAATGTAGATGGAAGACCGATGAGAACAGATCGCCTTCTGGAGATAATAACTGGAAGGCATTATATGATCGGTGGTGTGATCGGAGAAGGAAGCAAATATGGTTTTGTTGGTTGTATGAGAATGATAAGTATCGACGGTAATTACAAGTTGCCGACCGATTGGAAAAAAGACGAATACTGCTGCGAGAAAGATGTTATATTTGATACTTGCCAAATGGTAGATCGTTGCAACCCGAATCCTTGCAAACATTTTGGCGTTTGCCGACAAAATTCTGATGAATTCTTCTGCGATTGTGCCAATACTGGATACACAGGTGCCGTTTGTCACACCTGTAAGTATTCACCGCATTTTATCGCAAAGTGTAATGATACCTTCGTTAAAATCGATTCTGTCCTGAATAACGTATCAATTCTCTGTGCAGCATTAAATCCTCTCTCATGCGATGCGTATAAGAATATGAACGCGGTCAATCAACGAGCGGATATCAAAATTGACGTCGATGGAAGCGGGCCACTGAAACCATTCCCGGTTGTTTGTGAATTCTTTGCTGATGGCCGCGTAAGGACAGTTTTGCGTCACAGTAATAAGCAAGAAACGCCCATTGATGGATTCGATGAGCCTGGCAGTTTCATCCAAGATATTGTTTACGACGCTGATCTTGATCAGATAGAAGCTCTGTTGAACCGGTCTACCAACTGCATGCAGTATATAATTTATAAGTGCAAACGCTCCAAGTTATTTAATTCGCCAGGTAATATATCTTCACAAAAGCGTCACGATTCTCGTCTTATTTCTATGTCGAAATGTCGAATTGTTTCCAGTTCCTCAAGGCGAATATTTCCGACCGAATTCGTGGTGGGTCAGTCGGCAAAATCAAAAGATGGATTATTGGGGCGACGCGCTGCCCGGATCGCGAAAATGCGAGTGTGGTATAATTGGAAATTGTGTGGATCCTACCAAGTGGTGCAATTGCGATGCTAATTTGGAATCATGGCAGGAAGACTCTGGTTATATTATGGAGAAGGAATATCTTCCTGTGAAACAATTGCGTTTCGGCGACACGGGTACACCGGTCGACGAGAAAGAGGGTCGTTATAGGCTGGGCCCGCTTATTTGCGAAGGCGACGGTAAGTTCACCAAGCTCTTCTCGTTTTCAATATGCAGTGCAAGTGAGTTAAGTTTTATCCTCGAAACAGCGTTCAAGATGAGCAGAAGTACATAATATCGTAATATCTGTTGCAGATTTGTTTAAGAACGTCGTGACATTCCGTATAGCAGACGCCACCATCAATCTACCGACGTTTGATATCGGTCACAGTGGCGATATTTACTTCGAATTCAAAACTACTATGGAAAACGCCGTGATGATTCATAGCAAAGGGCCAACCGATTACATCAAGATTTCCATAAATAGCGGAAGACAAATACATTTCCAATACGTGGCTGGCGAAGGACCGCTCACGGTGAGCGTGCAAACATCCAACAACTTGGCTGATGACAGATGGCACTCTGTGTCAGTGGAGAGAAATCGCAAGGAGGCCCGAATCGTCATCGACGGAGCGCTGAAGAACCAAGTGCGAGAACCTCCGGGTCCCGTGCGAGCGATTCATCTCACCTCGGACTTCGTGGTGGGCGCCACGACTGATTACAGGGACGGATTTGTCGGTTGCATAAGATCCCTGCTTCTGAACGGCCAACTGCAAGACCTGAGAAGTTACGCTCGGCGCGGAGTGTACGGCGTCACGGAAGATTGCGTCGGTAGATGCGAGAGTAATCCTTGCCTTAACAACGGCACGTGTTACGAAAAATATGATGGTTACTCGTGCGATTGTCGATGGACTTCGTTCAAAGGACCGATCTGTGCGGACGGTGAGTATAGGATTCTCTAACGTGAATCACGATAATCGTATTGGCTGCAGCTGCTAATCGATAGCATTTGTCACTTTCAGAGATTGGAGTAAACTTGCGAACCAGTTCGATGATAAAATACGATTTCATGGGCAGCTGGCGTTCCACCATTGCCGAGAAAATACGCGTTGGTTTCGTGACGACGGAACCGAAAGGATTCTTGTTAGGTCTCTTCTCTAATATAACCGGAGAGTACATGACCATAATGATCTCCAATAGCGGACACTTACGCGTGGTATTTGACTTCGGCTTCGAACGGCAGGAGGTCATATTCCCGCACAAGCACTTCGGTTTAGGACAGTATCACGACATCAGGATCGGCAGGAAAAATTCGGGCGCGACTTTAATTATGCAGGTCGACAATTACGAGGCAAAGGAGTTCAACTTTGATATAAAGGCTTCCGCGGACGCGCAATTCAATAACATTCAATACATGTACATCGGCAGAAACGAATCAATGTTGGAGGGATTCAAGGGTTGTATATCGCGAGTAGAGTTTGATGACATTTATCCGCTGAAGTTACTCTTCCAAGAGGATGGACCCTTAAACGTACGTTCACTTGGTACTCCTTTGACCGAAGATTTCTGCGGGGTCGAACCGATCACACATCCGCCGGATATCTTGGAGACGCGACCGCCACCGGACTTAGACGAGGAAAAAGTGCGGGCTGCATACAACGAGACTGACACGGCCATTTTAGGGAGCGTATTAGCGGTTATTCTTATTGCACTTGTTATCATGGCGATCCTTATAGGTAGATACATGTCTAGGCATAAGGGCGAATACCTGACTCAGGAGGACAAGGGTGCAGAGATAGCCTTGGACCCGGATTCGGCGGTTGTTCATTCCGCCACCGGTCATCAAGTACAGAAAAAGAAAGAATGGTTCATCTAAACGTTTGGATCTAAACGTGTGTATCGAGATAAGCTATGCTGGAGAGGAGTAATGAGTAAACATTAACTTAATCTAGAATACTACGTAAACGTCTTGATAAGGATGCTGTTTCTTTTGTTCCGTCTGAATATTGTTTTTTCGTGTATGTCATAATTTTTTTAATCGAAGACAAACGGACACTTTATCCGGAACTGCCATTCCGCATATAGTTTCTTAACGCATTTCTCTCGCGATAACAATGTGACTGCCGGAATCTAATAAGAATTTTTAAAACTTGTGATTATCATAATAAATGAATGATTTTCTTGTGTCTTGTGGTACGGTTACGTTCATTGTGCCAATCGAAAAAAAGAAATAAAAACAGATCAGTCATGATACAGTGCTATCTCTTATTGTGGAGTGTATGCGTTATACACGTTCCAATCTACATTTTTATAATCGGGCATAAAAAAGAGCTTTATGTAATATAAATATGTTTTCCATGTACAAAGCTGTCATTAATTCAGATGAAAATCGCTTACGTTTACGCGTTTCGTCCTTTCTTTTTTTATGATAATTTGCACAGTATTAGTTGTAATGCCTACCGTCCAAAGTGCGTTTTATATTTTAACTTTTTTTAGATTTATTTTATATATATATTTCACTTTTGTTTATATATAATTATATTTTACAGATGTTTACTTTTTTACATAGATCTGCAACATCACCATAGTAATTTAATACTGAAATATATATATATATATATATATATATATAAATATATATATAGTACTAAGAATAATAATTGTAATGATAACAATAACAACAAAAATGATAATAATAATCATAATTGTAACAATAATAATTGTATACTAAGCATGTAACACACACAATGAAAGTGTACATAAATCATTTTTATACGAATAATACATTCGTTATTTCTTGTTACTGAATCGATATGTTGTACAATAATCGTCAAGCAAACAGGGAAACAACAGAAATGTGCTTCATGTTTCTGTATAACTGAGATCGCTGAAACGACATAAAAATTTAGACAGAATGATGATGAGCGAGAACATAACGAATGATATGTCATTTTATATGGAGATATATAAAAGAGGACGGAGTTGAATAAAACAATTCACCTTACGATGTTCTGCTTCTTATTAATTTTTCAAAAGTCAAATGCCACAAAATCACAAGGATCTATCTCTGTCTTTTTTTTTTTATGTAAATAATTTGTGCATCTTTTCAGTTTCAAAGGGGAAGTATCGAATTCTCGAAAGAGCTGTATGTATACGATCAACGATTTAGAACTTGAGCGCTTGTTCAACTGTAAATATTCCGGCTCCGATTACTTACCGATATCCAGAATATTTGACATGAAATTATTACTTACGCTTTACATTTGGCAGGTTTATCTCGTCGGGAGCAATTGAGTATGCAGTAGAATGCGAATCTCGGCCTCACCGATTTCGACGATGAAGCCTTCGTTTCGAAGATTGCGAATAAATAAATAAATATTTATTCATTCGAAATTTGTGAAATCGACGAAAGAACAGAAAGAAATCGAGTCAAATAATGCTCAGCGAGTGAATCTTTTTTTTTTTTAGGCACGTAAGCTGTATTTACACGTGTACTTGTCAAAAAACAACTAGTTGAAATGTTAAACATTAAAATACAATAACCTTCCTAAAAGAATTCGCTACCTCCAAAAGTGTTGACTGTTTCCGCGTGTCGCGATACGTGTCCCCTCGATATCTACACTTTCATCTATCCGATACTTAAAAGATAATATATCGCTAGAGCAGTCTATAAATATACATACAAATGTCTCTTGTATCCTTAATAAGTAAACAATCTCAGTGCGTATTTAATAAAAGTGTCTATTTTTAATATCACTCGTGTTCCAAATTGCTCGGTCGTGTCTTCCCACGCAGTGGCGTCACGCGACTGTGTATAAATATCGTCATTTAATCTTTTCTTCTTTCCAACTTTTCCTCTTTCCTTTCTTTTTACGTATGTGTTAGTCTCGTCATGACTCGCTTAACATCTTGCGGCTCACGCTCGTCGCACCTGAACGTGCGCGATGGAGTCGAAATGCAGCAGATATTGCATTGCCCGTTTTACACGCGAACGAAATGTGAACAGGTTGAGCCAAGAAGTCACGAGCCACTCTTACCACTTTCCCGAGCGCAGATCGAAATTTAAAAAATAGGAAGGACTTCGCGACAACAAATCGTTTTTAGGACAAATCGATCGTACGCAGAACGAGTCTCGAGTCGCAACTCACAAATTCAACTTTGTTCACAAATCCAATTGAAGACTTTTGCGCGAATCCGATAGAGAGAGAGAGAGAGATAGCGATTTCTCTTAAGTATACTACCGTCTTTCCAAACACGCGTTCGTATTGCTTCCGCGTGATATCGAGATTAATTCGAATCGGCGCTTCTTCCTGCGCTAAATCAAAACGATGAACGTTCACAGAGCGTGTGAAGATTGTATACCGTTCGTCTCGCGAAAATCATCCGCGCGCAACAAAACACAGTACGATACAAAATATTCCAAACGCCGCTGCTGGCGCATCAGCGCTTGATCAGTAATATTCAGGGTTGGGCGTTTACGCGTAAATTACGGTATTCTACGTCAATGTGTAGACAACGTAAACTATGCGTGAAATGTAATTCCGGTCTAACTGCCGTGGCGTAAGGACGTGATCAGTGTTTTTTAGAATATACTTTGGAATTATTTCCAAGCAACTTCAAAATATAGTCTATTAATCGGAGGATTTACCAAATTAACATAATATACATTTTTTAACTAATAAGACTTGGTTACGTTTGAGTGGTATATGGATGGAATTTCGATATTCCAATCGCCGTATATAACAAACTGTGTTAAATGTAATTTATATAGACAACGTGTAATCTATGGATATCGCTTAAAAAACATATAGCTTGCCTAAAAATTAATTAAGGCTTAAAAAAAAATCCCACTCCACGCCGTAGCCATATTGATTTATGCTCAAATAGTACAAATATCTGCAGGACATGCTAAAGACGTTCTGGGAACGTCCTGAAAATGTTCCCAAGATATCTTTTAAAGATCTTATGCTGTTTAGGTGATGTCAAAGGCGAGAAATAAACAAAGAATTCTTGTAAAAACGTAGGAATAAGAAGAATATATCCATAAAATGACATTTGCAATCAATCGAGTAGATCCATCAAATAGTCCGAACACTTTCCTTTTGTTCTAACAATCAATAAGTAACAATCAATAAATAATATATTTAACGTGATGAAATCAGGAAAAAAAAGTAGGTTAAAAGAGTAAGTTACATGTCATATTAATTTTATGGTAATTTATTGATTAGAGGAAATAGAAAGCGTTTGAATTATTTTACAGATGTGTTGCAAGTTCGATCGATTGCAAGTGCTATTATATGTATATCGTTTTATTTAAACGTATTTTGCAAGAATTTTTGTCGCGCATTTTCTCGCTTCTGACGTCATCAATTGATAACACCAGAAATGTTCCGTCAGGAAACTTAAGAAAAATTTATATTTTTATTTCATGTTCGAATCCCGATGTAAATTTGAATGAACTTGTTTCTTAAACAAGTTAGAGTCTATAGAATTTTCTGGTGACATATTCTTACTTTTAGAGTTCAATTTGTCACATAGAGTGCAATCCATTAGACGCTGTAAACACTTTAAAGTACTTAAAGAAAAACCATCATTGGTCTATATGGCGCTTCAAAGTATTTGTAGAATCTAATGAATTGCACTCACATAATGAAATGAAAATTTCATGCAATTTGTTATCCTTTTTAAACATTACGCATTTGTAATTAATATCCAAAACAGATGCTGCACAACTATCTCATAACTCAATTACTCTCTTTCTTGCACGTTTTAATATAATTTACAATATTCTACGTAGTTTACATTGTCTATACATGTAAAAAGACCGTGTATACATCCGCGTAGCAACACGTAAACAATCCGCGCAGACGTAATCTTGGCATCTACGGCACAACCCTGGTGATATCTAAACGTGGTGCGAAGATAGTCTCGTACGTTCCTTCGCGTCTGCCGACGTATCACATGTATATAATAAAGTCGCGGGATAAAATCCTAGACATTTTATTACGATCTCTTGAGCGTCGCGTCTCAAAATCACTTCGAACACGCACGGTGAACACGGCATGAGTTCTCTTGGCTCCGTGCGCTTTTAATGCGCATCGACACATCTCCGAAAAGTCAACATACATAATAATTTATTCATTATATTACAATAAATCGTTCTACATAATGGAGAAGAGAGCGATTGTTGTTACAGGCGCGCCGTTGATCGCATTGGATGCGCGGCGGCCGCGAGTTCGATGACGAGAGGATAGAGGGCGGCTAAGAGCCTCCCGCCGGCCGGTTTCGACAACGACACGAGGTTCGTTCGCGAGGCGAGTCGCGACCGACGAATTTAGCGTATCACTGATATGCACGAGGGGGAGAGAAAGGGCGAATGGATGAATGGGTAATCAGAGGAAAGGAAGGAGGGAAAAAGGGGCTGAGGAAAAAGAGAGAGAGAGAGAGAGGGCTTTGGGTCTTTTAATTACAGTTGCTTAAGTACACGTTACATTCCGTTACGCGTTCCACGACCGATCGTGGATCCTACTGGTGGTGCCACTAGGACGCCGAAGTGTACCAGCCATTCGCCGTCGACTTGTTAGTCGGGTGGTAGATGTGGAAACCGGCGCTGCCGGCCGGATGATGATAGAACTGCGACTGCTCGGTCAGACCCGCCGAGGCGTACGCCGCTGCGGCGTCTAAGGCACTCGGATGAACAGTGGCCGAGTACACCTGGGGTTTCAACGGTAACGGCTGAGCCGGTTCATACTGATGACGAAGCACCGGTTCCGCGTACGCCGACGAGCTCTCATAGCTGCTTATCACGTTAACGGGATGTAGCTGTTGTTGCTGTTGCTGCTGCTGCTGCTGTTGTTGCTGCTGCTGCTGCTGCTTGTCTCGGGGCGAAACCGACGACGGCGGCGTCATCGCGGAATGATAGTCGACGGAGTAACCACCCGCGGTAGCGGTCGTGTACGAGGAGACTAAACTGGTGAAAGCGTCGGCACAACTGCCGCCGCTGGCGCCTTTCTGATTGTGTGCCGCCAGTACGAATTGGTGCTCGCCGTACGTGCTGGAACCCTCGGAGCCCGGCGGCGTTGGCAGCGGTCCGTTAGGGGCGGTCTCGCCAGGGTAATAGATGCCGGCTGACGAAGGTGCGCGTGCACCGCTACCAGACGTGATCCCATGAACGTTTGCGCGTATTACACTCTCCCGGTTGGCGTATAGTTGCCTGAGGAGCGCGGAGGCGGGTAATGGGGCGGCGGTAGATTGTTGTGGACTCAAGTGGCCCAGGTGATGATGAGCGCCTATCCATTGTATCGTGCTCCTCTGCTGCTGTTGCTTCAACAACGCGTCCGTGCTGAAGTCGGTCGGCTGGTGGAGTGCCGCCGGCGAGTTTGACTTGTTGAGCGAGCTCACCGGCAGGTGCTTCGACATCGCCTGCTCCAGATCCTTTACCGAGGTGCCCGTGCTCTCGGAATTGTTGTCGAGCCTGCCGCCAGCCTCGACGGTGCGACGGGACTTGGGGCTTGTCGAGCAGAGGGTCTGTTCAGTCGTCGAGATCGAATGCGTGGACGCCGCGGGACTGAGCGTGCGGGTCCTCTCGTTGTTCGACTCCTTCGCCGTGCTCGCGTCCTCCTCGTCGTCCTCGTCGTTGGAACTGCTGTCGTCGTCAGGGACCTTTCGCTTGTGGCCGCGTAGTCTCACCACGAGCGTGCTGATGTTCCCGACCGCCGCCTGTGACTCTTGCTGCAGTTGAGCTATATTGTCATGATGCCTGCTACCCCGCTTCTCACTCTCCGAGCCGTGGCTCTCTTCTCGCTCCTCGGCGGGCGACCGGTGAGACTGCTCCTGGTGCTGATTCGTAGGGCCGCCTCGACTACGACCCTCTGAAATCAGAAGTTGCAACGAATATCACGTCGAGAGCGCGAAGGGAAGGCGGACGAACGGCGGTTCTGCGGAATACAATGCACCCGCGGTCTCGTATTCTTCGGCGTGTCTCTCCGCGATTCGTTAATCGCTAAATCAAAGGCTGTTTTGTACCTCCTCTGTCAGCGTCTGGCGACCCGTTTTCGGGATCATTCCCAGCAGTGTCTTCTCTCTTCACACCGGTGACACCGTCTTCCAACTGACAGCAATCCATAATTAAGTTTTCGTACTCTCGACCGCTGTAGAAGAGAAAAACAATAGAACAATAGAATTTAGGGAGACTGATTTAATATTAAAGTAAATTGGGAGGTCATTCGTGTACGGACATCTTTAATAACTTTGTACGGAAAAAATAGTGTGGTTGGCCCTACACATAAATCCGACTATGCCAACCAGATTTACAATATTGAATCGGATTAATCATATTATTATTTCCTTGTACATTTTTTCTTACTCCGAAATTTCCAAAATTTCATATGTATTCCAAAAAGAAGATAGTATAACAACTTAACACTTGAAATTCATCGATTTTGAGGCTCAGTAGTGACAAAATTCGTCAGTTATTATCTAAATAGCAGTCGGAGCAAATCGATTCTGGACATGAATGAATTTTCCTACTCATCTAATGTGTATTTTTTACGTAAGTAAGTAAAAATTTGTTTTTCTCTTTATATATTGTATATTTTAATAATCTTTCAAGTTATTTAGATGTATTTAATTATTGTGATGCTTTGTGAATTTTAACGAAGTCGTTAAATTGAACAAACACGGGAATGGTTAACAAAGTTATTTTTCTATTTCTTACATCTGTATGTTTTTTTCTATTTCTTGAATTTTTTGTTTCTTACTTTTTTTATTTTTGCATGATGCGCAAGAATGCTTTTTTTATGTTATCTAGTTTTAAATTCTCACACAGAACATAATTTTTATATGCAGAAATAATCCGACTTATTTTCAAGATACAATAATGAACTATTTTATTATTAATCGTCACTTAAGTATAAAACTCCAAATCCTTTCTTTAAAAATTACAAAAATTATGATTTTTTAAACGAAATAACTTTTTTCACAGATTCTTATTTAAAAAAACCAATAAAAAGTAATATACAATTTTTTTATAATCTTTGTCTTTTTATAATCTTTATCTATCTTAATATTTTTTTTTATTACCTCTACTTGTTGAGGTTTAAAAGTACTCATGTTTGTTTTTTGTTTCAAAAGTTATTGGTTTTTTTATTTCAAGTATTTATTTTCTTGTGTCAGAAATAATTGACAGTATAAAACAGTTTGTTTGAACCAAAAAGCTAACCACAGTAACTGTCTCAAAACTTATTTTGATTCGCCTCGGTTTACCCTGATCGCTTTGCTTAATAATAGAATGAAATTTTTCTGTGTGTATTAAGATGCCGAAAATACTTGTTTATCGTGAGAATTAACAAGATTAACGGTACGCACCAACTTGGCGACTCACCTTATGACGTAATTGACGCAAATGATATTTTGCTCCTCGGCATTTTTCGAATTGCACACGACAGTGGCGCACGTCTGTAGCCACGTGAATCCGCCGCTCTTGTTCATCAGTCGGTAGTAATGTGTCAGTACTTGCCCTTTGTGGATCACTATAATCAACACAGCTGGGTGTTCTTAAAGACCTCGAGACCGAGGAATGTCCGTAAAGAGGTGAGTTAACTTATTGAAGTGTGAATTATACGAATTTTCTCTTATTTGTTACTGTTTTATTCTCTCTTTTTCCTTTTTCATTTTCATTACTCGAAAGTGCTGTAATCAGCGTCGAAGCTACCGTTTGTACGACGATTAGGAAAAGACAAGCGTCTTATTGCGATTGCAAATCTCGATTGATCGTTCGTTTAATTTTTAAATGGGGTGTATTTATATATATATATATATATATATATATATATATATATATATATAATGTGTAAATATACGTTCATTTCTATCTCTGTATAATGCTCTTGGAAGTGGCGCCTATACAGCCGTGTTACGTGTCTCGTAGGAGATGAATCGTCTGTTGTTAAAAGGGAATCTCTCTCTTCTGTTTGACTGATTGAGAGGCGAAGCGATTGCCGATAATTTTTCCGACAATTATCTTTGCCATCTGCGACAATATGCTGGTTTGTCGATATATAACCCAGCGACATGTGGCCAGCGACAATGTGCTGGTTTGTCGGCGAATGTCTTGTCGCTATTGTCCGAGGTATCGAACCAACTTGGGAACACGCTAGAACGCACTGCGACGATGTCTTTAAAGCGATCTTCATAGAAACAGATGACACACTTGGAATACGCCGCGTCGATAGAGCGACAATTACACAAACGAGAATTCTGCGCCGCATGTTTTTTCCTTTTCTTTTTTAACGAGAAATCAAACACACACTCTCTCTCTCGTTGATTTTCATGAGAGCCGCAAAATCGATTGGCGTAATGACGATGCACCAACTCGTCGTGATACTTTATTGTCGTGACGTTACGCGGGACGCGCGCGCGCGATCAATAATTTCGGCAAACCGTACACAACGGGATCGATTGATCATCGATAAAGGACCCATCGTTATTCCCACGCCTACGTGCAATGACTAACATCTGATCTGAAACGTTCAAATACAAACAGATACGTACTTACTAAATCTGCAAGCGGTCGCGCGCAGTCGAAAAGACCAACGTATTAATACTTTCGTGCTTTTCTCTCTTCCCGGACAGCTTTGACACCCATCGCGTTCTTTCACCGAAGTATTTTCCTAGAACAATAGGAGCAAGAAATTCTGCGTGGCAGATCTATCGGCTTTGTGTTGATTTGATGGAAACGTATGTACATTAATAACGTTACGACCCTCTCTCTCTCTCCCTCTCCTTCTCTCTCTCTCTCTGTCAATTCTCGTTAATCGATTCGACTACTGACTGCTTCGAACAAAACGAAAGCAAACAGTTCTTTCGCGCTAATAAAATATTGGATTGCGCTACTGGAAAAATCGAACTCTCGATAATTGCGTTCAACGGCTCGACATCGTCACGGCCCGTTATTACTTCTTTTTTATCGCGATATTGATATTCTCTCCGCAAAGATAAATTTTGATGGAAAGACAGTCCTTAATCTTTCGCATATCTCTGCCACGATCCCTTCTTCGACTCGCTATTCTTTGCAAATGTTTTATTGTTGCAAAATGACAGCCTTGCACTATTGTCTGTTGTTTTTCATTGCCGCTTGTGTTTAGTCATCGTTTATTTTTATTCAGTCTTTATTAATAAACCCCATTCTCTTTCCGTCGCCATCAAGTAACACTTATCGTATATTGTTATCACTTATTGTTCGTTCCGCGTAGTCATTCCTTCGTTAACGTTACATAAAGAGACGGGCGGATTGAGATCAGCATTTTTTCAATGACAAACCACGGTCCCGCATGACGGTATTGTCACGATTGCAAACATCGCATTTAGCACGCGCCGCAATATGGAAACGGTATCATGACATGATCTCTGGAATTTTGAGGGCGTGTGTAATTGACACGGAATACATTCTCATTCGAACTTATCGTCTCGCAAGATTACTCGGGCTAATCAGCAAGATCGAAATCGCTCCGGAGAAGCACATATTCGTGTGCGTCGGGAACGAAAAGCTACTTCCAATGATCATTATGACATCGGTATGGTCGTGAAATGCTACGGCAGTTGCATATGAGATTCTCAAGTTCATTAAGTATGCACGGTACACTTACTGTTTAAGGAGAGATCCTGATTTAAAGAATTGGAAGCCGAAAGAATTGGAAATTTTTACGAATTTTCTTCAAACAAATGAATAAAGGAGATCATTTGACCATACCATTTATTCATTAACTACAAGAAAATTATATTTTTATTAAAAAAAAAATAAAATTCCTTCCGGGTTTTTGAGCTGAGCGTGACATCGTCGGACGCCTCTAACTGGTGGATAACATTATCGAGCTCGTAATAATCTTAAACAAATGGGACAAGAAAATTAAAAACTGCATTAAATTTGTTTGAGAATAAACTTTTGTTATATGCAGAAAGGCGAAACTTAACAAAATGTACAATCGTAATAATCTTAAACAAATGGGACAAGAAAATTAAAAACTGTATTAAATTTGTTTGAGAATAAACTTTTGTTATATGCAGAAAGGCGAAACTTAACAAAATGTACAATCGTAATAATCTTAAACAAATGGGACAAGAAAATTAAAAACTGTATTAAATTTGTTTGAGAATAAACTTTTGTTATATGCAGAAAGGCGAAACTTAACAAAATGGTGACATTTAGAAGTTACATGTCATTTTTCCTCTCTTTCTCCCTTTCTCCTTTTTATTTAGAGTCTTGGGAAAAATACTAATTTAGTAAATTTTTCGAAGAGTTTAGATTCAGTCCTCAAAAAATTTAATAGCTTTGAAATTTTCTTGTTCCAATTGTTTCAGATTATGACAGGAGTTGTAATGTTGTCTATACAAGTTGGAGGCGTCCGGCGACACCGTGTTCAGTAAAAATAAATCTGGAAATTTTTTAAATAAAAAAATAACTTTTTATACTTAAAACAAATAAATATTATGGTTATATATTGATATCTTTAATCATTTCTTTGAAAAGAATTCGTAAAAAGGTCTTATCTCTCGATTATCTAAACCAGAACCTGCCCTTAAAATAAACTCGTAGTACGCGCGTTTATTCCATTCTCTCGAACATTACACAGAAAACGTCACAGAAATCGTATCAAGTGGTTCGACGTGAAAAACCCCTCATGTGATTCAACGTGATCGTGCAAACGGTACTCAGCGACTTCATATCTTATGATCGACGTAACATCGCGATTACAATTCATAACAGTCATACTCACGATCTATGTGAGACTTCCGCAGGCGGTTCGCGTCTTCACCGTGACAGAGCGTGTAGAGATTCTTCCCCGTTAACTCGTCGGCCGTGTAGTCCAACAACTCGGAGACCCTGAAGACACGAATTTATACGCTTTTATTATGAAATAGTTGTCCATAGCTTTGGCCGGTTTAGTTTTGCCGGTTTAGTTTTGCAGCGCGAAAAAACTATCATTGATCTGGGTGGCGATTCTCGTGCGAATGAGATGCGCATATGAAAATCCTACAGTTCACTTTACGTATACTATAAATTTTCGCATGCGCATCTCATTCACGCACTGTTGAGAATTGAACCCTTGTATCATATATCTTTGCACTCTTTCAAGACTCCTATTATCAATCATCTGCATTGCAATTCATAAATAGTACATTCTATTTTCTTTTCTTTATTTGTATCTCTTATATTGATTTGTCTTCGTGTTCTTTCTCTCTTTTTTTTACGATCTATATTATTGCGCATTGTATCAAAGAGATAAGTCTCGTCAGTAGAATAAATAAATAAATAAATAAAATGCTTAGTGTTTATTAATATGTTCGAGAGGGATTCGCGAATGTCTCATGTTTCATCAACGGTTGTTAAGCTTTCATCTTATATCTTATTTTCAAGCAAACATGTTCATTCTATTATTTGATTATTTGATTTTATCGTAATCCTGTGCGCGCAGTTCTTATATAAATAGAACTAACATATTTAGCTTGTATTAATTATTCCCAAATATAGCACTTAAGTACTTTAAATATATGGCGGGTTTGATCCGTCGGAGGTCGAGCTTGGCGCAGTGAAGTCATGCGGGCGAAACTCATCACCTCCACTCAAGGGGTTAATTCGGGTGCGGGTGGTACTTACTTTGGTTCGCAATGTGCTATCCGAAAGTCGAAATTAATTCGTGTGACGAACATGTCGGTCTCGAGACGAATCTCGTGCACGCTCGGCGGCGGAAGCGCGATGGCCAGACCGACCATTCCCATCAGAGGTGGTGCGGTCTTCCTCGTATGGCTAAATATGAGCTGCGGCCTCAAACGACACAGCAGCAGCACGACCTATGTAAAAAGTGTATACCATCTTACGCGATCTCAGACCGTGTAAAATTATCGCGCGAAGTCGTTCATCAGAGATCACACACAGAAAAATATATACTGCGTTCAAGTAAACGTTGCTTAGTCCAAGTATTTCATAAGTTTATGTATCGGCAAATCCGTCACCTATTATCTATCATCGAACTTATTTGAAATATATTTGAAATCCTAATAAATTCAGCAATCAAGAATAAATTAAAGTAAATTCGGTTTACTATATAGAGTCGAATCATCCTTCTCTTTGACGAAGTTATATGATATTCTTGTAAATCGAATGAATTCTTCTTTTAACTACGTGATAATGTGAGTTTTTCTAAAGTTTATGATGAATATATTTCAAGATTATCATCAAGAAAATATTCTTTGCCGTTACTTTAAAAGAAGGAGAATAAACTGAGCAATCGCTTTTCTTAGCAGTAGAATATTTTTCTATGCGCATAAATTTATCACCAATTCCGAGTCGAAATTTTGATCCTACTTTCAGCCTTACTATTTCATTCAACATCTATTTTGATATTCTAAAACTTACATCAAATCTCTTTTCTATTTAACCTACCTGAATCGGAATTTTGATTCTACTTTCAGTCTCACTATTCTATTCAATATCTATTTTGACGCTAAAGAAATTGGAAAAGGAAAATTTTGGACATCATCAAAGTCAAAGTAGGAGTAAATTGTATCATTAGAATTAAATTAATAAACTTACTTTGTTAACTTAGCTTCTACTGTGTGGTAGGATTCAAGATTTAACATGGAGCCAAAATTTTGACTCAGAATGAATGCTCGTTAAAGTCTACGAGAAAATGATCGAACCGACCTCTGCGAGATAATTAACAGCTGCTCTGATGACATCGTCGTGAATAAACGTCGCGAATTCGCTTACCCGATAACCGGATGACTTGAAGTGACAACCCCTTTTCGTCAGAGTGGATTTCATCCTAACGCAAAACGCTCGGTCGTATCCCTTGTAAAGTCCGGTCGCTGATAGCGACATTACCGAGGACACTGAGGATAACACACGTACAAGAGGAAATTGTGAGTCTCTCTTCTCGCTCGCGAGATACGCCGATTATTTATATTCTTATATATAGTCTAGTGGTAACGCGCATTCTCATGCGTACGATGACGCGGGGGAGTTACCGTCGGGATTCGCGGTGGAGGTTGAACCGTGCTCTTCCGACGCGGCGCTGCTCGGCGAGGCTAGACCAGAATTCGACGAGTGCGGGCCCGACGTGCTCGACGACGACGCGAGCCCAAGGCCGAGCTGTTCCGCGACTTCGGCGTGATCTTGCTGATGGACGTAATCGAAAACACTCGACCCCGTCATTTCTACCTGAAATTAAGGCACGATCTTCTTTTCTTCGTCACAATCTTCGTTCCCTTCGCCTTATTCCTAATTGGAAATGTTATATATCGGTCCTGGCTACTTATGTGCTAACCATCTGGCTACGTCTCGTTAACTCTTTGTCACTCGTTGTTGACCTGAGGCAACCTTTAGAGTCGACGCGAACGTCGAGCTATATAATCGGTATTTTTCCCCAAACTGCCCGACATTGTTGACAAGACTATCTTTCATGACTTTGTAGGCGGGGCTTTTATTTTATCAATTGTAGTGATAAAAACTAGTGAATTCTCGGTACTCGTCGTCTCTTCTACTCCGAGTTGACACAGCTCCACAAATAAATGTAATTTATTTCACTTGTTATAAAAATTGCTATGATATTTCACTTATTATTATGAAAATAGATTATACGAAATATTCTCGTGCATTATTACGATGTATGAAAAGTAAAAAAACTGTTATTACGTAAAATGCAGTTTGCACTGAAGGTAATGTAGCATATTAAAGAATTCTTTCCCCGAGACAACATTTTGCTCTCTCCAAAGTGATTGATTAGAAAATTATACAAAAAAAAATTAGATATCATCTCTTTACGCTGCTAAGAATGATAATGAATAGCGAAAATAAATATTATTGTGAAAATAGTATTAATCCGTGAAAGGATTAAGAAGAGCGCACTAGAAACCAAATTATATATCGTGCCGGCCGCCAGACGTTTCTTATATGTGGCCGCGACTTGATTTCGGCAACGCGTCGGAAAACAGGCGAGGGTACGCAGGGGGTACACCTGGAGGTAACGAGGGAAGTGGCCGCGGTTGCCGGGGCCTTTCCGCGGAGAGGCCACGGCAGCCATGTTTGTGCCAACGTCGGCTTTCCGTCGGTTTTCCGAATCCCCGAAACACCCTATTGATTGCCCCACGAGCTTCGCAGAACCGAGAGAGAGCTAGTACACCGGTCACCTCCCGTACACCTCCTCCGCGCTTTACCCCGCGCCGCTTCTACTCTCTTTCCCCGTCCACCTTCGCGAGCGAGCGGCATTAGGAATGGCGAACACGCCGCCGTGCAGAGGCTACGTGAGCCGCATGCGACCACCTCCGCCCGCCGCCATCCACCCATCCTTCCCCCTTCTATGTCATGCTCGCCGTCGTGCCAGCCAGTATGGCCGCCAACTCGTACAACCTTCTCCTCTTTTCCTCCCTTGACCTCTCCTCCTTATTCTTCTACAACGCTATCAACTTTTCCTTCTCCTCCTCTTTCGCTACCTCCGCCACCATCGCCACCACCACCACCACCGCCGCCGCCGCCACCACCACCACCACCACCACTACCACCATCATCACTACCACCGCCGTCGCCGCCACCACCACCTCCACCACTACACTACTATAACTGCTGCTGCTACTGCTGGTACCACCGTTACCACCACCACCACTACTACTTTAACGCTTCAACCTCCTTCTCTCTTCCGTCAACTTTTCCCTGCCGCCCTCCCACACCCATACCTTTCCACTATCTCCGGTCTTCCGGCCGCGGTGCACGTTGCATTCGCGTTGCTTTTTATTCGCTTTCGCTTTCTCGTTATCGTTATCACTTTTCCCTACTACGCACCCCCTAGCTCGCGTCCGTCTTGTTCGCCCGTTTCATCGACATCCCGCTGCAGCGAGACACGCTTACCTGTGAGAGGCCGAGATATATGGAAACGGTCTCGGATATGTACAGGAATCTGCCATCAGCCGCGACAGCCATCGCGAAACCGTCCAGGGACTAGCGACAGAAAATACGAGATACTTGAGGAATTTCTGGTCGGATATTACCGAAAGCTACGGAGATGATGCCCTCCGAACGTTCACACGATCTCATAAGCGTTTCGATGAACGTCGGCGATTTTGTCATTTGCGAGTTACTTCGAGACTCGAACTTTAATTAGGAACTTTGAAATAACTCGCGTGATGCAATAATTTGCACGATACCAGGCATCGGAGGCTATTATTAAGTCGAGAGCATATGATTTCATTAAATTCTACGTAACTCTTCGTTGAGAACGCGTTATCGTTCGTAGTGGTGTGAAACAAAACAGAAAACAAAGGATAAACTTACCTGTAATATGTGAGTACCTTGATGAATTTCAAAATGATCTATCGCTGCGCTGGTCGATGATCTGACTCGGTTGGCACCTGCGAATGAAGACAACTTTAACGACGCCACGTCCTAAATAGACGGTAAAAGTACCAATTTCTGTGTGTACACAGAAATCTTAAACCTATCCTAAACATTCTTACTGTCTTTAAATACGAACATTTAAACTTTTAATATAGAATTTACATGGATTCGCCATGTATGTACATGGAAAAAGGAATTTAGTTGTGACGAATGGACCAACACGTTTTGGTTGAAAGAAACGGGATTTCTAGTTCTTATAAGCCAATTTGGTTTGAAAGCACAGAACCATAGAAATTTTGTGTCCTTCTGTTAAGCCTTCTGTTAAACTTTAAATTCTGTTAAATTCTATAACGTAATAGGAGCTAAGTTAGCAAAGTAGGTTTCATTTTAATGATACAATTTACTCCTACTTTGACTTTGATGTTCAAAATGTCCGAAATATTCTTTTTCACTTTCTTTAGCTATTGAATAGAATAGTGAGACTGAAAATAGCATCAAAATTTTGACTCGGGATGTTAAAATAGAAACCAATGCCTGGACACTAATAACACTGGTATCTACCTTTGGACATTCTTATTTTTTAGTTTTTAAATACAAATATTTAAACTTTCAATATATATATATATATATATATATATATATATATTCTATATTAAAAATTGAAACATTTGTATTAAAAAGCCCGAAAACACACAAAATAAGAGTGACCAGAGTTAGATATCAGTATTATCAATGCTCTGGCATTGATAATTTTCCCTTGATACAACCAAATTTTCTCTCCGTGTATATATTCAACATATATATACATATTTTATGTCGAGAGTTTAAATATTTGTATTTAAAGACCAAAACTATCAGAATATCCAGGATTAGACATGTTTCGACATTGGTTAGACATGTTCCGACATTGGTTTCTTTCACTTTAATGCGTAAACATTTAATATTATTTCTAACTACCGAATCCTACAATTTCTCTTGGCATTTCGCAGCGCATCGAAATGTCTTGATTGATATTAAATCATTATCCGATTTCACTGTTTTCACTTGATGTCGATGATCACAATTAAAATTTGTTCCGACGATAACACTCGATGACGCGATGCTGAAAAGTCACGATAAATCGGAGAGTATTTATCAAGAAAGTTACCTCCTTCGATTGATCAGCGATACGTGAGTCACGCGACATACGCGGTACCGACTTGAACCATCACCTCGGCGACCCCTTTTACGCCTTCTTTCTCCCCTCGTTTAACAAACAAGACGAGCTACTTCTTACCGTAATAATAATCCCACGCTCCCCAGTAGTCCGTAATGAAAGACTTAGAAGACTCGATCAAACTCGCGCGCGAACCGCTTAATCTCGTAAGTCCATCGGGATGAGGCGGAATAGCTCGACTCGTCGGACTGACCCTAACACGTCGGGTTTTCGGTCAACAGGGTAATGCCGATATTCCAGCCGTATAAGAGAAGGACTGCGGGATAATCTAACTGGATTTCGTCTTGACGAACGCCTTTGTTCTCCCCGAATCGCAAGTCCGCCCCGTCAAACGTGTACTCATTGACCGAATCCGTGAAAAACGCGTTCGGAAGCATCGTTATAACGATAAGTACGGAACACGTGCTTTCTAAGTTTCTTGTAGTGGGGTTTTATTCAAAACTACGAGTAAAAAGCGGCAGTATTTTCATCCGAAATGATGATAGTGCAAAGATTGCTACTCGAAATCACAAAAGTGAATATTTCGCTTACACTTGGAGTGGACTTTGTAAGAGCTAATGTTTCAATCAATCAGAGTGACTATCCTGAATCGAAATCTTGGCCTTATGTTAAATCTTGAATTCTATGACGCAGTAGAACCTAAGTTAGCAAAGTAGGTTTAATTCTAATAATACAATTTACCGGATGATGTCCGAAATTTCCCTTCTTACTTTCTTTAGCTTACTTTCATTAAAATAAATGTTGAGTGGAATAGTGAGGCTGAAAGTAGGGTTAAAATTTCGACTCGGGTGTGTTCCTATGACGGTACTTTCTTAGAGTGAGGCAATAAAAATAATTGATTCAATAAGAAGTATTATTTCACTGTTGATCAGTGATTCAATAAAAGCATTATTTCATTGATAACCAGTGATTACCGATGATCAGTATCCACTGATTTTTAATAAAAACACTCTCACTCTACTGCTCCGTATTATATCTCAATGATTTTGACCTAACCTAACCAGTGGACGTAAAACTTCACTGCAAAATCTGTAGTACACAAATTCATTACACGATATACCAAATCCAATTTTCTGTGTTTGTGACGATGAAAATCGCGACTTCCATGCACCTTACATGCAATGACACTGTCTGTGATCGCATAATTTATCAATAATGGGAATAGTCGCTACTACTAACTGATCCTTTCAGCGAGATTTTACTAATTGCAATGCTATACTTATAACTAAACCACCAGTTGTGAATGTAGTATTGTGAGGAATATACCGATTCTATTGCAGAGAATGGGGTACATCAGATTCACTCTTCAATTTCATTAAAAATATTCACTCAGAGAATGAATTCTTTCAATTTCAGAGAGTAGAGAGTTCATTCTACACTCAGAGGAAAAGACATAATGATAACAACTATTATACAAGTGGCAACTACAGCAATTTTGTATGCCGAATTCTAATGCATTAAATTTATCATTAAATTGTTTATTAAACTATATACATTGATTCTATATACAAAAAATCATTCGAATTCGAGTGGCTCAGTGATCGCTATACCTTTCGAGTAAAATTTTACTCTACGAAATTTAGAGAAATATATCGTCAGTACAACGATCGAGACGAGTAAAACGTTTTGTTCTTTCGACCAAGATGAATTGCGATGAGCGAACCGTTAGACCGATGAGAGTACTTAGAGCATTCGCTCGCTCAGCCACGGTCAGCACAGCTCCCGTTCGCAAGTCCATCTCCGATACACTTCACCCTTATGCCGTTTATCACAATATTTTGATAAATATAACTTTCGACCGTGTTTGCTCTGGACAGCTAGAAAAATAACTATGTCGGCGCTTCCGAGCAAGCAGTACGTAATTATAGCGTTATGAGTGCGACATCGGCCGTTATCACACACTGGGTTACCTCTCGCGGATTGACTTCCTCGCGAATCGACCACGGAGGAGAGGCCTGCCGCCGCAGCTTCGAAATCTCGAATCATTTTACTCGGTTAAGTCGAGAGGCCTCGTCGCGTCCCGGCAGTGGCCCTGACATGCGGTGCGAATGGAAGAGGGGCGCACTGGATTTAGTTTGACGAGGAGTTGTGGCAGCGATGCGCGGTACCTAACTCAATTTTGTTAGTTTAGTTACATTGGCGGTTGGTAACGCGAGGCGCCCGCGCGCCCGCCCGCCCGCGCGTAGGGGTTGTCGTGATTAGATTTCCATGTGGATAGTAGTGGATGTACCTAAGCCTTTATACGTACTCGCGTACGTGCGGAACTTCTCTATCTCTTTTCGCGACCCTCCCGCACTGTAAATATTAACTCAACCAGCCCCTCGCACTCCGAAAATATGCGGTGGCTACAAGTAAGTTTCCCGACGTTCAACAACGCCGCCTTCGTTATTCCTTTTCAAGGAGAAAGGATTTTTTTCTTCCTCCTCGAAACGCGGATAATAGCGGGAACATTTGTTCTTGGCGAGTTATCATTCAGTTAACAACAAATTCGTCTTTTTTTTTTCAAAGAATGCGTTTGAATTACACGGTTGGTCTAGTAAACTGTATAATCTGTTAAAAGATGATTCCTCGCGTGAAAGAAGAAAATAACAGACAGAATGAATTTTTAGAAGCTGCCCGAGTTTTGATCATATCTTCGACCTCAATATTCTATTTAACACCAAGCTTATATCATCTGAAGCTTATATCAACATCTTTTGATTCTATGTAACCTACTAGTTTTGCCGAGAGATCCTCTTGAATGAAATTTTATGTGTTTTCTGCCATTCAGAGCCGCTAAGGGACCATTTAACAATTACGTCAATTATGCGAAATTTGAGTATTTTTACCTTCCTTCTCCTTCATCACAAGTCCCCCTTCCAATATTATATCATATATGGAATTATCTCACTCTAAAAATAAAAAAATAGTTTCCAATTATATTATGAATAATAATTAGATCGCGTGCTGTTGCCTTTTTCTAAAATAAAAATAATTTTTTACAAATAATTTTACAAATAATTTTTTTAAAATACAAAATACAAATAATTTTTGAACATATCAAATTAATTACTTTATTTTATAGTTGTAATTAGTAAGAATTGTATTAAAAAATAAATAAATATCTCAAAATTAAAATCTTGATTAAAATAACACAAAATTAAATTATTTTTATAGAATATAATATTTTCAGATATATAAAAATTTATATGCATATAATACATATGACGTTTCATAGCCTTTACTTCTTCACCCTTTACTCTCTGCCATCACAGATCATCACGTAAGTTATTAAACCCTCCTCCTCGTGGTGTGGCGTAATTGTTAAATGGCTTCTGAAGTGAGATTTCAATTTCATGTATATTAAACATATAACACTGATCCTTTATAATATAGAGATGTTAAAAAGTTCAGATCAAAAGTGAGATTAAAATGTTGAGCTAAACACGTTATTTAAAAAAAAATAATTTCAAACATTAAAGCAACATGCGCCTACTTGACTATTGATATTTTCCTATCGACTATACAAATCATTTGCTATGTGCAATTTTCTCTTTTATTTTTGAAAACCAAATCTGCCAAACAGGCGCAAAGATATGTTGCAACAAAGAAAAGATAGAGAAAGCGATTAACCAGAAGAGCAATACAGAATAAAATTGCGCCCTTTTCGCTAAATGAAGCACGAAAATGAAGGAGGCCCGCGGCGATCGTATCGTTCGATGATCGTCGACAATTCTCTATTACTATGTATCTAGAAATCTCTTGCCGGCTGCATGGTCGCTGGAATTATAAAGGATATCTGCAAGCACGATCTATTGCCAATGAGCTTGCTTGTTTCCTTAAGGAGATTGCGTTTGATAGAATCTTAGTGTTGATTTTTACTTGGAGTTAAGAGAGGCCGAATCCAGGAAATATATGTACTTTGTTTATGTATTTTTATTATATATAATCATCAATATTTTCTTTAATGAATATATTTTTATATCAAATTATATCAACATATATTTTTACTATAATTTATTTTTACCTAATTTTCTCTCCTATCATTAATTTATAATTAGAGGAGACCAGGTCTAATTAACTACGTGTTTTGTTTATCATGAGAGGAAACGAAAAATGTTCCTTTTATAACATAGCTATTTTTTCCTCAGCTTCAGGAGTTTCGTTCATTAAAATCGGAATAATATTACGATTAAAAAATAGAAAAACTGATTTAGAAGCAGTCAAGCGCATTCTCGCGCATTTTGAAATTGCGTATTAATATCCTCCATCGTGAATGAATAAACCTAAGCGACATGTTATTATTAGTAAGAATAAAGTTTTCTGCAAGTGAAAATGATACTGTTTCAGGTAATAAAAACAATTTTATATTATAACATGATTGAAATCGAGCATATGGACGAACGAGAAAAGCTACTATTTAAGGATCGGTAGAACGTTGTGGAGACCTCTCACGGAGACTTCGGAACTATTCAAGATATCTTTCAGTATATATAATCGAGGCACATATTTTATATATTCTGGGCTTCTTACTCTGGGCTGCTAGTCAATTTAATCTGGTACCAAGGTAAGACGTACTAAGGTCACACTGGTTACATGTTCGTATTTCATTTGTTACAGAACAAACTATGTAGTTTACAGCATAAACACAGAGGAAGATTGTTCCTATCATATTTGTCAATCACAATTAGTTTTTTGGGAAGTTAAAATTTCGAAATTCTGATAGCATCTCGCCCAGTCTCTACTACTACATAGACACACGTCAAAGTATCTCATCAGATCAAGTAGCTGTCGGAGACGCGATATCGCGAAGTGGACGTTTTACGAAAAAAAATTCCATCTACCCAAAGCACAAATCGAATTACAGAACGATGTTGCGACGCGATGTCGATTCTGCCTAACATTAGGTGACACGTGTCTATCGGAAAGACATCATCCATAATCGGAGACAGGCCGACTTGCTAGCTTTAACGCGATTACGACCAGGCCGCATGGGGGTGGCGCGCCTCCTCCCTCATTTCCACCTCTATTCTTTATTTTTCTCACAATCAATCGTATTTTAACTGTATTTTAACTGTAAAATGTCAAGCTCTCAATACGGAGTCCGTCAGTCATCGTCGCCTCAAGTTTGCATATTCACGCGGCATTTGTCGTTAACCAAACGAAAATCGACTAACGATAAGCTACGACTATGTAATAATTCTTTTTTTGCACTTAACAGTATGAAATATTTTCGCGTGACTGCTCGCACGAAACGTCTCCTGTGCCAAAAAAAGATGAGACGCGTATCACGTGTACGATGCGAGACACATTGTGACGATACATTTACACATGTCCGCCACAATGCCAGTCTACTCTACTGCAGACGACGCGAGCGTAAAGGAATTATAACGCGGCTGACTTCCTCTCTTATTCTTATCCCTTGAGAGAAAGTTAGGTCTACGGAATATGGGTCCTGATCCCTATTAACAGTCTGTGTGACTCCCCCATCCGAGGTTAAACGCTGATCCATCAAGAGACATCATCGGCAGATATATCTCCATCGAACCCGAACTATCGTCGTCGACCGAGTCTATCGGAATAAATTAGAACGAAAAATGTGTAATCGACAGTGCAGTATGTAACGTATTTGTGAAAAAATCGAAATAAAAATTTCTGTCGACAGAACTTGAAGCTATGTACAAGCTATTTGTTATATGCTACAGTAATAGCTTCGCGATCGTTATTTGATGAACTTTCTACATTTTTCGAGTGAAATTTACTCAAAAAGTAGAGCGACAGTCGTGTCACTTGAATTCTAGTGATTTTTCACTCGTAGAGTTAATTATTCTCTTTGAATCGTTGACTGAATATTTCCAATTGAAATGGAAGAGTGAATCTCACCGACGTAAGAACAAATTCACTTTAATTCATTGAAACAATCACTCGCATGGATCAAAAACCTATTTTAAGTTTTAGTTAAACCTTCATTTTTCGAGCAGTGGTATTTCTGCTATTATTTTGAATGAATTTTTACTATGTTCTTTAACAAAACACTAAGAGAAAAAATTGTTCTAAAATTATAGTTATTTTTGGCCCCAACTATACTTTACGATTGTTCTAACAAGAAAATTGTAGTAGTAATATAAAATTATTCGCACTAACATTATAGTAGAATTTAATAAAAATTAGTTTTCTTGACTATAATTTATAGTAATTATTTCTTTATGTGTGTGTGATTATAATTAGAAATTCTAAACATTTTTTTCTCAGTGCAGATCTTACCGATAGTCCATTCCTGCACTACTTAGAAAATATTAAAATTGAAGAGACAACTTATAAAAAACTATAATATTTTTTCCGTGTATAAAGATCGCTATGATGTGAGCTTTGATCGTGATTTCAGCGCAAAACACAATGATCAGAATCCACATCGTCTATTGGTTTGCAACGATGAAAAACACGACTGCCTTACCTTTGACAGATTTGATGGGCGGTGGACCGTCACGAGACCACGGTGGATCGCCGTGGCTGGAGAAGTCGCGGAGTTTGAGATACGAAATTGTTAGTCTTATTATAGATGCTTTGTCCAGCTGAGAGGTAATGGCCGCCGGTAGTGGAAGCATTTTCGCAAGCTCGTAGAACTCGAAGTTCTCCTTACCCCGTCGCGACCTCGCCGCGTCCCTGCTCTTCTCCTTGCGCAGCTCCAAGATACTGTAATTCAAAGAGCGCCAGAGGTTACGGCGACACAGCGACACAGTCATGTATACATTCTGTAAACGGATTTTGTGCGGCGAAGACGCAATATCGACGAATGGCGATTGCGATTTTCGCGTGTGCACAGAGAGTGTCCCCAAAGAAACCTCAAATAATTTCCGAGCGCGCAAACGCTCGGTCCTTTAACCTCAGGTCCTCCGACGCGTTCAATCGGGCAATTACTTCCGCCAGCTAGAATCGCCAGCGTGAAATTGCGGCGCTTAGCGTCGGTGCAGCGGCTCGCTCGACTACGAGGAGCTGTCGGTTAAAGGTTTAACAGTTCGATAAATATTCTCGCGTTCGGTCGTAATGCTTGTTCGACGACAACTCGGTCAGACAGAGCAGGACGGCGATCGGTCCGTAAGTTCGCTCCATACCATCGCGTCGCGCTCCTTTTGCGGATCCTCGTGTGCTCTCGGCGCGCGGCTTTCGCGTCTCTCTCTTTCTCCAACTCTTCCTGTTAATGGCGAGCAACACGGTGAAGAACACAACAGAGGTGGTGGGCGTTATTTTGCAGAAACGCGTACCGCGCACTACACCAGCGTGCAGCGTGTACACGGCGGGGCTCGAATTATGCGGTCGCGCAAATAGATATAAAGGAAGAGAGGCGTGGCGATGTGTCGTAGCGCAGCTACCGCTTAAGCGGCATACATTATTCAAGCGCTATGAAGCCCATGTTTACTGACAAGCCGGCGAGTGTATTCGCGAGTGAACATCGACGTAACGTAACCACGCCCAATGGTCGGCCCCTCGGTACCGGTTTTACATTTAAACTGTAAACGCCGGCCAATGGTACGGTGGTTCGCGTTGCGTGCGAAGTCTATTTCTTGGTGGCTCTCTTGGTCATTAACCTTTCATTTTTAACGAACGCTCGTAGGAGCGCGCTGGCGCGGGTGGACCACGTTGTCGAGCCATTCCCTCGAGTACACGTCGCCGGCGCTGCGAAGATCTTGCAAAATTGCGACACATAGGGTGAACCACCCAGTTATTGGCATCCCTGTGGCAGTTAAAGCTTAACCTGAGTTTAAGCTTTGTTCAGACAAAGCTCTCAACTCACTCTCCGGATATTTTTAACTGAAACCTCACTAAAACGCGAATGAAAAGTGGCAATATTCTCACTCAAAGCGATAGTGAAAATATTGTCACTGAAATTCGCAAGGGTGAATATTTCATTCAAAGGAATGTGTTTAATTATGACTCCATATAAATGACTGTGGATTAGAGAGAATAGGTCCATTCACTTCCCTATTTCAAGTGGAAATATTCACTCGGCGATTAAGAATGGAGAATTCACTTTGTATGAGTGAAAAGCCATTCGAATTAGAATGGCTTGATAGTTACTCTACTTTTCGAGTAAAATTTCACTCTAAGAAATTTGGGAAGCAGGTTAAGATTTATTCAACATTGGCAGAAATGAGCATTAGGCCTTAGTACTTTAGAAAAACCTGGTCTCTCTTGCGACCAGCATTGCAACTAAACTTCCTGTTTCCTTCTTTGATTCCAAAATAGAATTTCACAACTGAAAATGTGGATAGATGTTTATTCACACGTTGATTCCAAGAAAAACTAGATTTTTCTAGAGTGTCAATGACTAAGAGGGAGGTCAATAATTGTGTGGTTTAACTTTTTTTTTTAATGACTTATCGAGCGCGATGGAAGTCATCGATATCTGGGGGTGCAAAAAAAAGATCACATATGACCAAATCCACGAGCACTGATTTCTAGGTGCCGCCTGTTTTCCTCGTTTAATTTAAAGTTCTTGGTCCCTTACCGTAGAACTTTTGATTGATGACATCAGAAATTAAAATACACACTCAAAATCCTTGCAAAATACGCAAAAATTAAAAAAAGATGTCTATAAAATGACACAATCAATCGATTTGCAAAAATAGTGTAAAATAGTTTACTTTCTTTTTGTTCTAACAATCAATAAATAACTCAAATTAATGTAATATGCAACATTTCGCTTTAATTTAGTCTTTTCATGATTTTATCATGTTGGCTCCTTGTATCTTGCCAGCCATATCAGATTTTATTAGAAGCGAGAAATGACATATTGATGAAAATTGCTTGCCATTTCTGAATAAAGATAAATATAGACGAAAGAGCATTTGAGATTGTCAGAGCATACTTGTAAAATGGTCCGAAAGATATCCCTTTTCCCTGATGATTAATAAATATTCGTATAATAAATGATGAAATGAGACATGTGAAATGATGAAATGAGTCTATTTTGTCTGCGTATAATAAATGATGAAATGAGACATGTGAAATGATGAAATGAGTCTATTTTGTCTGCGTATAATAAATGATGAAATGAGTCTATTTTGTCTTCATTTCACCATTTATTATACGATTGTCAGGGGAGAGAGATACTTTTCAGACAATTTTACAAGTATGCTCAAACAGTCTCAAATACTCTTTCGTCCATATTTATCTTTATTTAAAAATGGCACGTACATTCGTCAATATATCGTTTCTCATTTCTAACGTTATAAATTCAACATAGCCACGGCGAGATGCAAGGAGCTTTAATTTTGCGGTTGTTAGTTCAAAAGTAAAGTGTTCGGACTATTTTATCTGCTCGATCGATTTCAAGTGTGATTTTACACATCTCTTTATTTCCACGTATTTTACTAGAATTTTAAGCGTGCGTTTTCTCACTTCTGACGTCATTAATCAAGCCGGCCGCAACGAATAGCCAAGAGCCTTAAACGCTAAAAGACGCTATTAACTCTTTTCGCTCGAGAGTACTCCGCTGCGCCTAAATCGAAAAACGCGAAACTCCGCGAAATCTGTCCCCAGAAACGCATCAGACTTAAGAGTTAGCCCATTAACCAACTTCCGCAATTTCTAACGCGCGGGCCAAGCCGAAGGGACAGACTCGGCGGGGGCAGAGCCGACGGTTTTGAAGCCGAAATGATTCGAGACGCGATGGGATTTTTATTCGTTCGCTATTGCGCTTAACGACTGTAAAACGCGACGGTACTTTCCCTACTCCCGGCTTGGGCTTGTCTCTCCCTCACGCGGAGATGTGCCAACACGACGGTAACCCATTATGACCATTCTCGCTGCCGCCCGAACAGGGATCGGAAGTCGTAAAAACGAAAGGAAAGGGAGGAAGACAGATAGAGATAGAGAAAGAGAGAGCAGCCCCGGTATAAGCCGCCACTACCGTGTCAGAATCTTGTTTTGGCATTTTACAGACATTCCGCGACACTCTCGACTCTCCCTCCTGCCCCTCGGTGAAGTTTCGTTTACAAGCGACGGTGTCGTCCCAAAGGGATAATGACAGATTCTTCCCTTCCGTGGAATGATAGAGCGTAACACTTTGCATGGGAGTGTGCGCGAAACTTTTCCGCCGATATCTCACGTCGAGAGGATCTTCTCCGCGCGTCCTTTTAACCCTTGGCAGACACGGTTTATTAACTCTTTAAGGCCCAGTACAATAATTATGTACGTATACACATTTGGGTCTTCCGAAATTTTTTATATTTATTTGTTGATTGTTAGAATGAAAGAGAAGTGTTCGGGGATTATTTTACGGACATGCTCGATTGATTGCATGTGTCATTCTGTGGGTACATCTTGTTGTTTCTATATATTTTGCAGGATCCGAAAACTTGATCCTACTTTTGACCTTAATAATTCATTTAACGCCGATTTCAATACGAGGGCTCAATATGAGTCTCTAGTGTCTGTATCTCTTTCGATTCTGTTTAAACTGCTAACTTTACCGTAAGATCCTCTTTAGAATCTACAAGTGGCATTTTGTGTTCCCGCCATTTAGGGGCGTCAAGTGCGACTTTAATTTCCGTTTGTATTAAACGTACATTGATTCTTCAGAATACACAGATATTAGAACGTTTAGGTTGACAGGTAAGACTACAGTTTCGACTCGGATTCATCAGGAGTGTCTTTTATGACTGTTATATAAAGTCTTTTATGACTGTATATAAAGAAAAGAATTTTACTCGAACGGGGTGGACCTCACAGGGCCTCACGGGGTTAAAATGCAGCCGACGCAATGTCGTCGCTGTTGCAAACATGATTATAAGTACGATTCAGACTTTGCGTTTCTACACGTTTCCATCGACCGCCTCACGGAAACACAGGCCGATGCAAGACGACTAGGAGGAGTCGACGTTTCCGCCGTTGATTGCGCAAAGATAAAGAGCGCGGGGAAACAGGGGATGCTCTCTTTTCTCTGTTTCCTTTGACCGTGCCGAATCCAACCCCCATGAGGAACGGGACTTAACCGGAGGAGAGCTGAGCCTAAGCACGCAGCAGCTGCCCTCGCAAGCTCTTCGTCGTACGTTCGGCCGCGCGGCGGAGCGTCTGCAGACGTGTGAAAATAAAATTACGCCCAACTTTCGGTCAAATTGGTTGGAATTGGGCAGCGGCGGCGGCGTAGCGAGGGCTCGCGTGGTCCCGGGAGAGTCCCACGGGACCAGAGATAGTGGTCCCTCGCGCAACCATCGCCGCCGTATCCTTCTTAGCCGATCCTCGGGAAAGGCTACCGCCTTGCGCGCCGCCACCGCGTGTCCTGACATCCTCGCCTTCTAAGTGCTGCCCATCAATAATTCAGCAGCGAACTATGACGAGCTCGCCCTTCGGATATTCGCAACCCTCCGTCCGCCCTCTCTCCTTCGTTCCTCGCGGATCGGCGGCTCGCCACGCCGTGTGGTGGCACGAAAAATGCCAGCTGCGCGTAATAATCGGCCAGATTACCGCAAGGATAACATCGTTTCCCCATGTCAACGGGATCCGTGACGCGGACGAGTCCCCGACGGGTATGTATGCGCATGATCGCGTTCGACGTTTTTTATTTCTCGATCGCTCGATTTGATGATGTTAATTTTTGCCAGTAGCGTCGATTTTATTTTACTTTATTTTACTCGCACGAATATTCTTTTAATATTGATATGTGGAGATAAAATTGTCTGAGAGATTGCAATCTTGATGTCTCGATGAATGATTGAAATAACTTTCTCTAGGAAGATTGTCTTATGCAGGACATGACAATGCTCGTGTACAAGTAAATTAGGTCAAATTGAACACACACACGCACATGCACACAAAATTCATTTTGCAAGCAATCACGTAAAGTTTTGAGTTATTAAAGTTATTAAAGTTTTGTTTTTTTCAGTTTGATTTTTGATATACAAGCACATAATGGAAATCGTAGGGCGATAATCGAGTCTAGATAACTCCAGTTATTAAAGTTTTTAGCGAATAGTCGCGTGCGATGCCGAGCAGGATGTGATGGTGAGTAAAGGAAATCAGGGCTAGATGTCCCATATATTGCAGAATTTTAAAATACAACTTTTCAAACAACTAATTGTTGTGACTAACTGGACACATGACAGAGGCAGCTTTCTTCTATGCGTTAATACCCGTCATGATCTTGTTAACTGTATATTTTGTTTTGTAATAATCAAAATATAAACATGCAGCAATGTAGCCATTTTGCCCTGGTACTGGATTCAGTTGTCAAGTAGCGCAGAATAAGAAAGCTACATTTCATGATTTTGTATTTTGATTTTATATTTTTTAAAATAAATACTGAAAAAAACCATGACAACATACTCCTGGAGTTATCTAGACTCGATTATCCCTACGATTTCCATTATGTGCTTGTATATCAAAAGTCAAACTGAAAAAAAAAAAACAAAACGAGAAAGTCCTTTTAAATTTTGTAAGTAACCACGTAAATTTCTGATTTATTAAATCTCCTGGCTGCTTGCTGCGACCATCTTGATGTCAAAAGCAAAAAATACACGCTTAAGATTTCTACGAAATACGTAAAAGTAGAAAGATATGTTCATAAAATGACATTTGCAATCGATCAAACAGATCTGTAAAGTAATCTGAACGCTTCCCTTTTGTTTTAAAAATCAATAAATTGTAAAATAATCGTAAAATAATTAAAAAATTTACGTGATCATCTGCAAAATAATAGGCTTTTTTGTTTGGTTTGATCTAATGCACGGAAAAAGACATGGCGATGGCAACTATGTGGATGCCAACTAATATGAGAGTCTTGATTCTTCTTTAATTAATAACTCAAAATTTCATAATCTTACCACATTTCATAATCTCACGAAGAAACGAAGCAAAGATTAGAAACCGAATATTTGCGCAGTGTTCAGTAATAAAATTTACGCGTCGTGCACGTAAACGCATGAGAGTTCATCGCAACCCTCGACAACGATCGCCCCCACGACTTTTCGTATGATTTCTCGGCGACAAGCGGCCGGGAATGAAAACGATATCGGCAACCGTAGAAATTATAATGCGCGTCGTAGCGCGGGCTCATCGACTAATTCAATTAAACGATTCATTTGCCGGTCCGAAGCACCACCTGAGGGTATGTCCCGTTCCATCTGTATTTCCGCGTCTGTGTATCGGCGAGCTCCTGTGTGTGTGTGTGTGTGTGTGTGCGCGCGCGCTCGTCGTCGCGAAGAGGAACGTGAGTTGGAAAAGGACGAACGGGCCTTCCAACCTACTCCCAGGGGAGTCGTAGCCTCGCGCAACAATACAATGCTCCTAATGTTACGGCTCCAGTTTCGACATAATTTTCTTTCGCGGCCCCGCACGGCTATCGAATGCCCGGGCTTTTGTAGCATTTCGGCGAAAAAATGTCATTTCCGCCCTGGCCATTCGATAACGAGGTGCGAGGATAAGTTTTACGGGCGCGACGCGATTAGATTCGCGACTGGCGTCGTAAACTCGGCTCGGTTCTATCGAACAATTTAGAGACTTTCAATGGAAATGGCGCTAATCGACGAACTTGCGGGCCCGAACCGATAAGTCCGGGACCGATAAGGCCGATCAGATTCGCGACCAATGTCATAAATTCCGAACAAACCCCACAGTCGAAATTTTTCCATTGTACATTCGATCTCATTTCATTTCATTTAACGCTCCTACTGGGGGGAGAAATTAATTGAGGCAAGCTTTAAGTATGTATTGGCCCTAGCCAGGGATCTTCCAAAATAGATATGACTTCGTAGGACCGAGATATGGCTAAAGTAGGCAAATTCTGAATGAAATTTCGTGAATAGGTCATAAATTAATAGTGGATGTCTCAAACGAAGTTTGTGCTATAATAAGACTCAATCAGAGGTAAATTAGCTAATTCCTGAAATGGTTTCAGTGGGATCTTAAAAAGACTTAAGTTCACCATGATAAAGTCCAAATAAAGTCAAATTAGCCAACTCTTGGTTCTTAAAAATAGTATTATTTAAAATCCCAATTCATGGTCATTTCAGTTATAATTTAGACATACTAAAATAGAGTTTAGTCAGATTTACAAATCTAGGCCCTAATTTGTAGGAGCGTTATAAATTTCTGTATAGGACTTAAGTAGGTCTGTCTTTACAGGGTTTTTATACAGATAGGGAAAAACTGTCTAGATCCTTTTTAATCCCCACTTTGAATTTTTAACCAAGTACTTTGATATTCTACATCAACCTCTTTCGATTCTATTTAACCCACTAGCTTTACTAAAGGTCTTCTTCAGAATCTACAAGTAGCATTTTATACGTTTTTTTGTCATTTAAAGACAATAAGTAGGACTTCGGTCTCTGTGTATTAAACATACATTAATCCTTTAGAATATGCAGATGGTAGAAAGTTCAAATCAAAAGTAGGGTAAAAATTTTGATCCTACTTTTGATCTCAATGTTCCACTTAACGCTTATTTGGTACTCTGAAACCCACATTAACTTCTTTTGATTCTATTTAACCCACAAACTTCACCAAGAGGTCTTCTTTAGGACCCATAAGTAGCATTTTGTGCATTTTCTGTCATTTAGGAGCACTAAGTAAGACTTCAGTTTCCACATGTACTAAACTCACATCCTTCAGAATATGCAGTTGTTAGAAGGTCCAGGTCGCAAGCAGTATCTAAAATTTCGACTCGGAGGCATACTCGAGAACACTGCAGAATGATTTAGATGAGATTTTTAATAAAAACAGCGCTAATCGACGGATTGTCGGGCCCAGAGCGTAAGTCTATTCCAGGGAAATGGCGTTAAAGTCGTGAGGACACGCATCATCGGCGACTTCTGCGACTCTCCTTCGAGCAAAGTCGCCGAAGAAAAAAGGTATCGCAAGCGTTTGTCTTTTGCCACTTAAGCTTTTACTCGATGCCATGAATAATTCACCGTACATCCCTCGCCCGCGCGGGTGGACCAAAGCACGGTCCGCGATTTCATTCATGATGCAACACTTGAATCATGGCAGGTTTTATAAGCGAATGCGAAGGAGATAATGTCGCGCGCGTGTAAATACTTGGCGTTACGCAATTGTGCGTATGAAGTGAGAACAGCTCGCGATTTAATGGAACGAAGAAGCAGTAAAGAGAGAGAGAGAGAGAGAGAGAGAGAGAGAGAGAGAGAGAGAGAAATTCTAACAATTTTTACAATCGCAACTGCAATCTTCGAGCCCGGTTCGTTGATGCACTTGTATCTCTTTTGATAAAAATTTATTCTCATACAGCTACCGCGCATATCTCGTATTCTGACGATATGGCGCGATACAACAACATGCGCGGGGAAATGTTTTTCCACGGAATACGGCGGGATCTGAATGAAACCGGGCGCGTAAGGGAAACAAAGAAAGAAAATAACGTTGGGAGCACTAAAGCATCCCGCTGCATCCGCGGACGTAAATCACGACTGCTCGTGCGCACGCACGCACGCACGCACGCACGTATGCACGTGTACGTGCATGTGCATGCATGCGCAACACACCCACAATAAGACGGAAAGAAAAAAGGAAGAAAAAGGGGGAAAAAAATGAAAAGAGCGGAGACTCCGGGACTCCCGATGTGTGCGCGACAGCGAGAGGGCGAGAGGACGAGAGAGCGGGCAGATAGAGAGACGGAGGGAAGTTGGCTCCTGATGACGCGCAGATAAGGGAGGGCTTAAAGTCTACGTGATGAGCTTCCCGATGCGGAGGAGCGGAGGTCGAGCCTGAGAACTTTCGGTAAATGCACTTGTAAGAGCTGTTTCTTCTTTCCTTTACATTTTGGACGCGACCCCAAACTCTCCTCCCTCGATATCAAATCCAGTTTATAACGCGAGGCACACTTCGCCGTGCTTTTTGTCTTCGCCGTAGCGTCTTTTTCATGCTCGGACCAGCTTCACCCGGAGATGACGATTATTCTCCGTTGTTAACGTCGCAGACGACGGTATCGCGGAAGGAACATCACTCTATTGTTGTGTGTTAGCTACTCCGCTCCGGCGAAATGGCATCACTAAGTGAGATTACTGAGTCGTTGGTAAGAGTGGAATAAAATTTAACTGAGGTAAAATACCCCAGTATAATTGAGACACTAACAATATATTTGTACTCAATATTTTTAAGAAAAGCTTTTGAAATTTTGTTAAAAGATGTTCCTTTGTGCCAATTTATGTAATATTGTGTAATATTATTTAATAAGTATTCAATTACTGAGTCTGTATTATTCGATAATTAGGATATGATTTATTTTTCAGGTCGATTATCAATACGACTGGCATTATTCAATATATTATTAATATTATAATTGAAATTTCATGATTATTTTATTTCCTACAATTTTTCTATCGCTGACAAAACAAAGTTTTATATAAACGTTACTTCCATTAGTAATTCTATTAATTAATTATTCATAAAAAATATAAGACTGATCGTGTTTTCTTGTCAGTTCAATCATTGGGACATTTACCGTACGCGTACAAATGATTCATTAATAATTGATATTTCTCGTGGAAGTATCCGAGTATCGATATAATCGATATAATCATATATAGATACATCACTTTAAGAATCATAGAAAAATTATGAAAAAAAATACATAAAAAAGTCGAAAGAAGCGAAAGGGTACGGTAAAAAGAAATGTTAGTTGAGTATTCTCAAATTAAGACGTGACTACGAGGGGATCGGATTGGCCGAGGCTCGGAGACACCCGCTGAAACGTTAAGTAGCCAACGTTCGGTCGGCTAACAGAGAAAGCACGGGGTTTCGAAAGGCCTCACGTCCGTGGCTCGCATCCGGATGTGCTGGTGTCTTAACTTCCGGGAACGTGAGTCGGAGGCCGCGCGGCGTGGCGCGACACGGTGAAGTCAGATATAAACCGCGGGTCACTGATCTCCGAGACGCAGCTAATTGTTTCACAGTGTGACTGTGCGGCTATCGCGCGTTATACTCGTCGATTCTAACGGTTCACTAGGCATGATTTTAGATCGTTGAGATTCAAAACGAAAACGTCTCGAAAATTTTGCGAGGCGTTCCCGGGCAGGGGGTTTTACCCTACGGCTGTCGAGTAAGATTTTTGACTTAAGGTTTTTGGCTACTCGCAGCGGCCATTTTGATTTATGACGTCACAGAAGCGAGAAAACACACGCTCAAAATTTCCGCTAAAAATAAACGAAAAGACGTATCCGTAAAATGATACTTGCAAACGACCGTGAAGTCTATTAAAAAAAGTTCAAACACTTTTCTTTTGCTGTAACAATCAATAAATAACTATAAAATCGATGTGACAAAATCATGAGAGAAGGTAGGTTAAAAAGGAAGATTGTCACGTTAATTTGACTATTTATTGATTGAACAAAAAAAGAAAACTGTTCGGATTATTTTATGTCTGCTCGATCGATTACAAGTGTCATTTTATGAACGTATCTTTTTACTTCTACATATTTTACAGAAATTTTGGGCGTGTGCTTTCTCGCTTCCGATCAAAAGTTCCCGGTCAATCAGCTAGGAGCTTTACATAGTAACGAGTGACATTGTTGAATATAAAAAGCAAAACATGCACTGAGAGAAAAAGATATTTAAGACCGATTGTTCTAACTTTCTGGTAAGCTACCTGACAGTTAAATCATATGTCTGTCTTCATTATTTTTTCAAATTAAACAGATACAGACACATGATTTAACTGTTAGGTAGCTTACCAAGAGGTTGGAACAATCAGCCCTTAAACTTTAATGAATACTTGGCGGATACTAACGGCATATTTAAATTTATATTTTTTATTTAAACAAAATAAATAATTGCTCTTCCTCTCTCTCTCTCTCTCTCTCTCTCTCTCTCTCTCTCTCTCTCTCTCTCTCTTCCTGACACATAAAAAGCTGAGGTTTACTTAAAGGCCATCTATAATAGAATTGGTAGTAGGCAATAAGTTGTAAAGAGTAAGCAAAATGATTAATCACGGTCGATTATTATAAGAGCAATCGATTGTGGTTATTTAATTTGCTTACTGCTTACTGCCAATCCCATTGGACCTTAAAGGTTCAAAGAAAATGTATATTTTCTTGTGAAACATGCTTCGTATTAGCATAGGTAGACACGCATCCACCAAGTAAACATTTACTAAGTTTTAAATACTTTTTCTCTCGGTGTGGAGAACCACACGCGAGTATCTTGTCGATCGCGGAGTCGACGTACAATCAAGAGTGGTCGAATAACGCGCGTCGGCGCGATCGCTTCGTTACCGGTGGTGCCGACAAATCAAAATGAAGGAATATTGGAAGGAAGATAAGGGCGACAAAGCGAAGGTGGGTAACATTGACGGCTCCCCCGGTTGCCCCGTCAGCATCAGCGTTCCTCCGATATCGCATCGGGTTTACGGCCGCGGCGTGACGTACTCGTCTGCCCCATTGGTTTACCACCCTCGCGCCTTATACCTACCTACCTACCGCCACCCATCACCATTCCCATTATCCACTCACTGTGACAGAGCTCTCTTGGGACCGTACCCTGTACTACGGGCGGCCCTTTCATCCGATTTCGAAGGGCCGCGGAAATTCTCGATGTCAACCGCTCCTTGTCGTACCTGCGTAATTTGTCGAACGGGACACGGTCACGTCGGAGGAGGGGCGGACGGGGGGAGGGAGAAGGGGACATAAATAATACATGACGCGCCGGAATTGAGCGGTCGTGTACTGCCAAACGCTCAAGTATCTGCTCAGGGGAGGGGCGGAGGCGGGAGATAGAGGGATGGTCGTAAACGACTTAAATCCTTTGAATTATGGTCCCCTGTGCGTAAAAGAACTGGAGACTTTCCGCGTTCTTTGCGAGGAGAGACGCGATTTTACGAGAACAATTGACCAGGGCGATCGGTTAGGACCGTGGAGCGTTAATCCCGCGTCGTTAGAATCGAAGGTCGAACTGGGCGAGCAAGCCGGGTGGCTCGATTGCGCGACAGCTCGCTGAAAGGTTAACTGCGGATCGCGATGTCACGCGGATCGATCGCCGTCCGAGGGGTAATGGAACGACACCCGTGAGCGGTGTGCGATGATAACTATTAAGCGTGCATAATTAGAGAAATAAGTATAAGAGAAACAACATGCCCTGGCTCGAGGAGAGGACCCTGACTCTGTTTGTACGGGACACAGAGGTCCGCCGGTACGAACCAGGAGTGCGTGAACGCGGGGTTGATGTTGAGCGCCCCAGCGGCCCCCTGATGGGGTCCGCCGACACCGACACCGACACCGACCCCGACCGGGCTTTGTCGTTGAAAGCCCCCGTAATCCATGGCCACCTGATACGGCAACATTGCTTCCGTCGCCCCTCGTCACTCCTTATCACACTTATCGACGCGGCTTCTGATCTCTCAACGGTCCGAGGAGCGCGCACTGTTCACTCGCGTGCACGCTGCACTGGCAACTGGATAACACTCCAACACCGCAGCATGTCGTCATTTACCCAAACGGTCATTCTTTCCCTTCGCCTCGAGTCGCATCACCCTCTGTCTGTCTGTCACGTCGACTGGCCGACCGACCGACCGACCGACCGACCGGTCGTTGGTGCGAGTCCTCTCGCGAGTCCTTCCAAGTTCGGGCCGCGCGCGCCCCTGCCTGTCAAATCCCGGCCGTAGTCGAGTCCCGACGACGAGAGAGCCGCGAAGTGCCTTAAACGGCCGCACGGCCGTCCGGGTTCGTGACCGAGCGAACGACTAGATGGGACTGTACCATCCTCGAAGCGAGACGTCGCTGGCGCACAGAGAGCGGACAGGACGAAGGAGTCGGGAGAGTACGTGAATAACGGGAGCGTGCGCCGAATAACGGGCGGAGTTATCCCGCCCACGAAACGCCCTGCTCGACGAACGATGCTGCTTTCCAGCGCGTCGCGCGTCCGCCCACTACCTGCCTGCCTTATTTCGTCGACGTCGTCGTCGTCGACTTCGTCTTCGTCTATGTCTTCGTCTTTGGCTTCGTCGACCGCCACCGCCGCCACCACCGCCACCACCGCCGTCACCGTCCTCGTCCTCATCGACGTGGTGGTGTTCCGTTCTCCCTCTCTTCCGCGATGCGACGCGATACAACGATGCAACCTCGTGTCTCTTCATCGACATGAACCGCGTCGAGGCGAGATTCTTCACGCGATCTCCGTCTCCGTGCTTCTCGCGCCGATGACTGCGAGATTTTTTCGCCGTCGAGTAGCGTCGTCCGACAAGTCCGTGTTCAATGGCCCCGCGCGATAGAGTACTCGAATTGAAATACCGAAATGAAATACCAAAAGACCGAGGTGCGTTATGGGTATTGTCCGCCATAACGCCGGTATTCGTCCGTCAGCGACTCGAGGAACCCTTCCGACATTCTTCCGGCGCGAATTGTGACTTCCAACAGCGGATGCTCACGCGACGCCCAACCGTAAACCAATCGTGTACACCAGAGTTTGGAATTAGTTGCCCATTTCGGCCGATTCTCGAGAGTTACGCCTTCTATCTTTCCCTTGCCGCGAACGAGCCACGCAAGTGACGGTCGCAGCCAGTCGCGGCTTCAAGTTTGGAGCCGCGACTGTTACTTGTGTGGCCCGCTCGCGGCAAAGGGAAGATGGAAGGCGTAGCTCCCGAGAATCGGCCGAAATGGGCAACTACTAATTCCGAGCTCTGGTGTACACGTGCGCGATTTCTGTGACGTTCGTGATACATGGAAGTATTTAGTATTGGCCCTCAGCTCGCACAGCGCGAAAAGGTTCGTCTCTTTCTCAGCGCGGACTGGATCTATAAATCTCCCATTTCGCCGCGGAGAAGCCTCTCCCTCTAATTCCCGCGACGCCGTTATCCGTGGCGACGAAAGAAATTCGGGGCGATTTGTATCGGACCGAAGAAATTTTCAAGGAGATTCTCTCTCTTTCCCCCGGAGAGATCCTCCGGACTAACTCGCGACAAGCAGGGAGTCCGAGTATTAATGACGGGAAGAGAGGGTATACCCGGCAGTTAATTACGCGAACAAACTGACCTAAGGACGATCTCTGTAATTCGGCGGGTCCATTGATCACAGATACGGTCTCCCGTGTACGCGTAATCTCAACGCGAATCAGTCCGACGAGAGCGGTGTAAGTTATTCCATGCCTAAGAATTAGCTAGAAACAAATTCTCCTCGTGGACAGTATAAACGAGTGAATGTTCGGCGAGAGAGGAAAGAGGAAGAAAAATTCACTGCAAAATCAAGCGATGCCGAAGTAGTGCGCGTCAATGTAGCTGCATCATGAAATGAGTTTTATGAGAATTTGACGAAACTTGCGCTACACACACAGTGAAATATTATCTAACTGCTCCAGAATCAGCAGTTGCAATCAGAAAAAATTGACCATTCAACAGCTGAGAGACATCTGCGACTAAAATTAATACTTTTTATGTATGTTTCTTGAAAATAGAATGTACTATTCTGAATTTCTATTTTTAACATCATGTAAGATTCTATGTTGAACTACATGTGAGACTTTGATGACAAATTACTGTGATATTAAAGACTACTTTTACAGACATTGTACACACAAAGAGTGCAGTCCGGATTCATGGCCAAAAAGTTTTGAAACCATTTTGGGTTTAAAATAAAGTTTATAGTGCGTAAATTACAAATATGTAAATGTGTAAAAATATAAATACCAAGATGGTCCGACCTCAGGTTCCAGAGATATGGCCCATTAAAAATTCCACTTCCACGAGATGGCGCTAATGTTCTTCGCTTGGCGCGATTCAATGCGTTGAACTGCGCCGCGGTTATTGTGCTTATTACGCGCGACCACATTTCGACTAAACTTGTTACTTGCAACAATACTGTCAATCAGTACTTGATTGTAGATTTTGTCACAATATCGAGTTCTCTAAATCTTGGATCTGAGGCAGTTTTTTGTGCAAAGTGCACCTCGAGATTAACATCTCGTGGAAATGAAATTTTCAGTGGGCCATGGGTTCTATAGAACCTGAGATCCGACTACTTTGGCACTTGCATATTTGTAATCTACGCACTATAAACTTTATTTTAAGCCCAAAACGGTTTCAAAACTTTTTGGTTATATATGTGAACCGCGCTCTTTCGGAATTATTGGTCATTTTGTTTTCAAACTACAGTCGTGGAGAGCTCATATTTTATAGTAATGCTCGAAATACAAATATTTGTAACTTTTTTTCATTACTTGTACATCTCTATCAGATAAATTGATGCATGGATAAAGTACTTATTAGAAAAAAGAAAAATATTAATTCTTTTCGTATTTGTAATATTGTGTACAAATATTTATCTCAATTTCACTTCAAGTTAAGTGATACTTGGATAGTGAGATAAATATGCAAAAACGTAATTTTGCTTAATAAGTTAATTTACGAGTTGACCTCTTGATACGCCACTGGGAATCGCAACTGGCGATACAACTACTTGAAAACAAGTTGACACGTATCCACTTTTAACGCACCATACTGGCAGTTTGAATATACATACGTGTGTTAATTCAAACTATCAGTATAACGTGTTAAAAGTGGGGACGTGTTATAACGTATGGCTTCAACTTACTTCACAAAATTTATTTTGTTACAAAGTGCAGTGTTGGAAACGCGACGGTGAATATTGCCAAATTGAGAACAACATATTTTTTGACACAGCCATAACTTTCGATCGTACGACTAATCGCACGTGGAAATATCCGTGCGTTTACACGTGACGACAGCTCCAACTCGTATTTTGAATAGAAATCGCTTACGCGACGGAAAAAATAGAGACGGTCATTCGCGTTCTCGGGCTAGACTAGAGGGGAGAATCTAGCAGGTACAAGAGACGATCGAAGCCTAGCACGGGAAACGACGCATTGGCATTGCTAGATACGACGACGACGACGACGACGACGACGACGACGACGACGACGACGACGACGACGACGAAGAGCCGGCTGTACTTAGCATGCATCCCCGATACGAAGGATTCCTTATTGTATCGTTGCACGTGAGCGTAATGCACAAATATGAACTTGGCTGCGGGCTCGTTCCTACCGAGCCTCGGTGATAACTCCGTTCTCATAATCATACATATGGATGTCCCGTGCTCGTTGCCTCCTCGATCGTTGCGCCGCGTTGCGCTTATCCAAACGAATAATATTCGCCGCGATTGTCTAAGCCACGTTACGCGCTAATTCCTCCATTACTTCTTCCATGTATGTGGCAAGGAAGTGACGCGCAAAAGTGCGTGTATTATTGACCGTCTTGCGGTCATGTGTCAGGATATTGCCGAGACAAAATACATTTACCGTTTCACACGTGTTTATTTGAATATCCCAACATTTGCCACGCCGACCATTTGTCTCTAGCACGCGTCGAAACACGATTCTTTCCTCGTACGAGATAATGATTGAAGCATACATTTTTGTATTGTATCTTTTACGAAACAATAAAGTTATCTGCAAACTTTCGCTGCAAAACATCGCGCAAAGAGTTAAATTGGAGAACTATCCCAACCTATTTTTGCATTATCAAGATATCAACGTTTGAGAACATGTTTCTGAGTCGAAATTTTAGCCCCCTACTTTCGACCTGAATTTTCTAACATCTGTATACTGTGGAAAAATATTTGGTATTTGTAACTGCAATCAAATGGAAAAATGATTACTATAAATTATGGCCAAGGAAACTATTTTTTATTAAATTATATTATAACGTTAATGATAATAACTTTATATGCATGTATCACCATTTTACTGTAAGAAATATGATTGAAGCTAAAAGTAATGACAATTTTAGTTGGATCAACGATCTTTTTCTCTCAATGTACACGGAAAAAAAGATATTATCGCTTTTAATATAATTTTTTTTCAATTTTATTATGTTTCTAGTAGTACACCAGGAATCAGGCTCTCAGCAAGGTCTATCTTGCTAAGAAACATAGTAAATTTCGCTAAAAACATAGCATACTGAAAAAAGATGATAGTTGATTTAATTAAAGTTATAATTATTTTTAACACTAGCCATATTTTTTATTTTAACACGAAAATGATAGTAGTAATATACATTTACGGTTATCATCACTAACATTATAGTAAAATTTAGTAAAACATGATTTTCTTGGTCATAATTTATAGTAATTATTTTTCTGTATGATTATATAGCTAGAAATATCATACATTTCTTTTTCAGTACACATTTCGCTAACAAGTGTCTTAATAGTCCATTTAAGTTTCTAAAATATAAATAGCACACATGAAATGAAAAGATAAAATGAATTACTGCAGAATGTCGACCACAAATTCCTCGGCTACAAAATTCTATAGTAACTTTTACTACAAAATTTTCTCTGTGTATATTCTGAAGGATCAGTGTAGACTTAATTTACACGAAAACTGAAGTCACGAAAACTTAACACCTCTGGCAGAAAATGTACAGAATGCCACTTATAGGCTCACGTTAACAGGTTAAGTCCTCGCTAGAGGACTCTCCAAAAGTAGGAATAAAGTAGAATCAAAAGAAGTTGATGTAAACTTTAGAGTATCGATGTAAGCGTTGAACGTAATGTCGAGGTCGAAAGTGGGGTCAAAATGTCGGGTGCACTTTCTGTGTAAAACGACAAATGCATCTTTTCCGAGAACAAGAAGGGAAAGATGACGATGCTATATGCGAACAAACGCATGCTCTCCGCGTTATCCTGAGTCATACAGTCTCGAGCTATCGATACATAGTTCTACGAGCGTCTCGGATAACGATCACGTTGGCGGACGTTATCGGAATCGTGGCCAACTTCAGCCATACTTTCGGACTTACGGAGAGCTGAGCTGAGGCTTCTTAATCGGCGGATTAACTCGTCTGTTTCTTCAATCGGATAATGTCGCTTTCGCTGCGTATAATATAATATGTATATATATATATATATATATAAAACGATCCGTATCTAACCCTTTCCAGGACAATGTATCAGTGCGGACATAAACGTCGGCCGACGGGTAAAGAAGGGCCCCATAAAAGCCGCCCCCGCGGCCCGCGGACGCGATAAGAGTTATCTCCATTCTCTAATTGAAAGTTAATTGGTCCACCGTTAGTTAGTCGCACGAAACCCGGGCGCCACCGCTCTCACTCCCGGTCGTCTACCACGGCTCGGGGCGGCAATTTAGGAACACTGTACCGACAATAATGAGACCCTATCTTATGGCGTTACCGCCGAGACTGCTACCGCTTCGGCGCGCGGTACACGTATTACCTACGGTGTTACGTGCGCCGCCAAGTCCTCCCACGTGTTCGTAATAAACTGGCCCTCCGCCTCCGTGTAATCGAGAATTTCCGACAAACACGTACCGAAACGCGCCCGGTACCTGAGACAGAAAGATTACGATCGGGCCTTCGAAGAGAGAGAAGCTTGTGTGTATATGTGTGTGTGTGTGTGTGTGTATATGTGCCCGACTTACTGACTGCACGTGTCCTCTAAGTAGTTACGCGTGTTGTATCGCTTAGTAGCGACGCGGCTACCGATTACTGGTGGATGGAGGAGAAGACAGCGAGATGATATCGCGATGTGAAATAAACCTGGCGAGAGCGAGCGCGCCGTTCGCGTCGAGCAACAAGGGTAGCAGCACGGGGTGTGTCAATCGTGTTGCTCGCGAGAGAGAGAGAGAGGGAGGGAAGAGAGACTCGAAAGCCCCGTATTAATATTTTACTAAATATTACTAAAGTTATATCTATTAAATTTATCTCTTTTACTAAATTTTACTAAAATTACCTAAATTTTAGTAAAATTTTGTAAAATAGATTAATACCGCAAAAACTTGAAGATATTAATTTGCCTCTTATCATACGCAAGACACATAAAGTCAGAAATTCCATTGTCATAAACGCAGAAAGTTGAATTTGGTACAACAAATTTGTGTATTAGAAATTTTGCGGTGAAGTCTTACTTCCACTGATCAAAATCAGTGAGAAATAAGACGGAGCAGTAAAGTGGAAGTGTTTTCTCCGGAAATCAATATTCACTGATCACCTGCGAAATAATCCTTTCGCTGGTACAGTCAGAAACATTTTTACCGATCCACTTTAAGAGAGAACAAAATAATCCACTTTAAGAGAGAACAAAATAATCACCCAAAAATGGACTTAAGGCGATCTTAACTCTTATAATCCGGATGATTTCTGAACAACTTCTACAATCTTTGAGCTACAACCTTTTCGTACATATCAAAGGGTAGTTTGTCAAGAAATATGACACCCTGCCACTATAATGGTTCCCGGATTGTAGAGATAAATATAAGATCTAACTATGAATACTACTTCAAGTTGCACTTTTGGCCATTAGATCGAAATAAGCATGTGGCTCAACGTTGGAGGGAAAAGGAACGAAGCTCCAGCACTGCTTGAGCCAAAAAGAGCAGGTCTATTCATGCACCAAGAATTTGATCTATCGAACGTTCTAGAGGGAATGGGACATGCCGACATTGTCGCGGATCGAAAGGGCAAGCAGAGTTCTGCCCGTACGGGGTATTTGCCCACGGGGCACGAGAGCACGAGGGGTTACCGTATAAGCGTACGCGGCTCCTATAATTTTTCAAATTGCGCCGCTGTCGTTCACCCTCCGACCTTCGGAATCGCGAACGGAAACGCGTCGCTCTCTTCCTCTCTCTCTTTCTCTCTGTCTCTCGTCGCGCTTTCTGTCTGTCCTCCTCCACCACCTTCTCCTCCTGTTTCTGGCTTTCTCTTCAACCCTCCCACCCGTTCGCCTTGTCTCTCGTCTCGTCTCGTCTGGTCTGGTCTCGTCTTCGCCTCTCTCGTGCCAAATTCTCCCTCCGCTTGCCGCGGCATAAGGGGAGCCTGGCTACTAACGAGAAACGAAGTTATTTGAGGGTGCTACAGAAAGGAGTCGGACAATCATAATAATCAAGTGCGATTCGCGTTTATTGTTGGCGATTATTGCTCGCCACCCTCTTGGAAAGGTTCATGGCGCCCTCCCCTCCCGCCGCTCCACCGCCGCCCCACCGCCGCCGCCGCGCGATACGGTAATAAATAATAACAACCGAATGAATCTTCGCACCGGCGGCGCGAAATAAATAGAGTTAAAAAGTTTACCGATAGCGAGAGCTCCCGCGAGATAAGGCTCTGTGAAATATTCCGAGACGGCTGGAGTTCCGGTCCCCCGTCCGTCCGCGCCTCGTAATGGCCGAGCTCGTTTCACCATCGGTTTTCACTTAATGAATCTCGCCCTCCTCCCACGAATTTATTCCCCTCTACGCAGTTTACAGATCTCCTCGATGCTCATATCTCGGAGATGTATTTTACTCGCGGAATAACCGGTGAGAACTCGCCGCGCACGTCGAGGCGCGCACAGATGCCGATTTGCGATACTTGATCACTTCGCCGACGTCGTTTCGCTATTATCATTTGACATTTCTCACGTTCTGACAACGGCGAAATATGAATTCGAACGGAAATTCGCGCTCTTGCTCCTCCCTCCTTCCATTCAGCGGGCAAGCTGAATTGCGAATTAAATTGATCAGAGTAACAGGCAGGATCGTCGACGAACGGAACTAAATCGATCGTTTGCGGATCAGGTCGCAACGCTCATATCGAGTAGATTGAAAAAGTGGAGGCGAACGTGTACAAGGAGCATCCCCTTGCCTCGCGATTCATAATTGCGCTGGGGTTTCAATTGCGTCTGTCGGCGAGAAAGATTAGCGAAACAAATTGCTTTTCCCCGCCGTCGTCCCGCCGGCTTTCTCATATTAGCGTAACTTTTTTAACATTAACGGAAAAAAAACTGCTCCTTTCACTTTCTCTCTCTCTCTCTCTCTCTCTCTCTCTCTCTCTCTCTCTCTCTCTCTCTCTGTCTTCACCCTAGTGCCTTCGGAAAAAAGTGCTCGTAGTTACGCTATCCTGGCACCCTCCCTTCCGCGTTACTTAATTATGCCTTGCCATCTTCGCTCAGCGCCGGAATAATCTTTTCGTCCTCCATGTCCTGTCTTCTTTCACCACGCAAGCTATGCGTGCGCATTCTTGTCGAGACACTTTTTTTTTAACGACACATGTTTCATTCTGTCGCTGTCAGTCACGCACGAACATTTCATCGATTACAGCGACACTTTATTTGCTGTATCTAAAATTGTTTTGCGCTTAGCTTTATATTATCCGCGACTGCGTTACGCGACACCTATTTCCCTTCATTGAACAGATTGAAAACTAAACGAATATAATCACGTTGCAATTTCGAAAACGTCTACATCGAGTGAGACAAAACTATATTTCAAATTAACGAAGTTAATTCCTACTTAAAGTTTTATTTACAGGCTGGTTTTTGAGCGACTTTTATAGTCCTTAAACTAGAGATTTTATTCCTATATGTTAAAGGATAGATAAAAAAATAAGAGATCCCCGCCGCGCCATTATTAATAGTTTCCTGGACTGTAAGGGTGAACGTTTCTCTATTCTCGACTCGATTTAAAGTAATATTTTACACGTACACTAAAATTTCTCTTTAGAGATTCGCATAACCGATAACTATATTGACTGAGAATCTGACCGATTGGCCGCAACTGGAGTTGATTAGATTCTATTTACTAGACGCGAGTTTAGTGGTTCGATCATCCCCCTTCGTTTCCGTCTATTTCGTCCCCTTTGTAGCAAATCAAGCGGTATACCGGGGCCACGATTCGACGGGTCTCTTTCTTAGTTCGTCGCTAATTTAGAGGAAAGAACGGCCGCGCGTACGACCTAGCCGTTCCTGCGTAACCTCGCGAGACGTGTTGCGAATTGTATCGGAATATCCGGATATCCGACTGTCTCCTTGTAAGCTGCTCTGTCCAAGAGTTCGTCAGGACATATTTATTCATGTTGATCATCACGAATAAATGAATGAAAAGACGGACGAATGAGCGAACAGAGAGACGAGAGAGTATTTTTGGTACTATGCTTATACGCATCTTTGCACCAATGACGTAGAAATTTCGATCGTAGCAGGACGTACAACAAATCCTTCCTTCCAGAAAGAAAGAGACAGAGAGAGAAATTTATTTGTGTCCTGGGATAGAATTTTCTCAAGCGCCTTGCTATAAGTATAATGAAACAATTTATATATAAAACACAACAAACAGCAAACAAAAAAACAACAAAAACAGAAAGATATATAGTGAATAGGTATAATAATAATGATAATAATAGCATAGAGAAAAGTTGTTGGTATACATTAATAACACTGATAAGAAAAAGGGGGGGGGGGGAG
>NW_022639684.1:125738-205246 GCF_010583005.1 Odontomachus brunneus
AAAAAGGGGGGGGGGGAGAGAAGAGAGAGAGGGCATTTCCTTTCGCGAGAACGGTCTTGCCGCTTGCATTCTTGCGCACGTCCGAGAGAACATAGCAATTTTTGGACTTCCAAGCGTGCCGTGGCGTAGATTGACAAGCGGGCAAGGGCAGCTAACGCGGGAGAGCTGGCGGTAGAAAACGGGGGAAAGGATCGGGGAAGGAAATAACAGGGTTCTCGGGACCCTATCGGCGAAGCAATCACATCCCCCTTCAAGAACACACTGGCATTCACTGAACTTTAAAATCAAATAATGCCTATTAAAATAACAATACGCGCGTCTCTCCGCCGGGCTCCGGGTTAAACATTCTCTCTCGCTCGCGCTAACCCGCTCTTTCTCTCGCCGCCGCTCGCAGCGCATTACCATACCGGATCGGGTTACGACAATTACGTTACGTATCGCCACTGCCATACCATATACCGATTCGCGTCGGCGTGTACGCGCGTGCCCTCCAATATCTTAATCAAACCTAGAAGAGAGGACGGTTCTCGTTTTCGCGCGCCCGTGATTTCTGCCGCAGCTACCACCGCTGTCGCCGCCGCCACGCCCGATAACGCACCGCTCTAATAACTTATTTTGCGTTTAACCATCCGACGATGACGGCATGAGTAAACGCAGAAAGAGAGAGAGAGAAAGAGAGAGAAAGAAATCGCATGATTCGGGCTCTCCACGTATGGTTTGCGTCAATTTCCAAGGAAGAACCAGGATTAGGATTTCCGCACATGAACGTCTGTAATACGTTACATTATATTAAGTACTTAACTTAAGAATAAACTTATGTCAACGTACAAAGAAATTCGTGGCGTAAGAAAGATCTTTCTTATGTTACATTATTTTGCAGATATCTTTGTGTGTTGACATAAGTCTGTTTTTGGTAATAAATAATAGGTGAAATAGATTAAAGTGGAAAGAAGAACATAATGTATGAACAAAGAAGAACATATGATGTATGTGATATAGGGATAAGTTAGGAAATGAGAAAACATTTTATAATAGGTTTGAATAAAGTTTGTGATATTAGGATAAGAATATTAATTACGTATAAAAACGATAGTATGAGTGATGATTAGAGATATAGAAAGATCAGTGTAGATAAGCTTTGCAGATTAGATTAGCAGTATAGATGGCTTTTTGTAAGCCAAGTCCCTTCTTAACTATGTAGCTGAAGTAATAAATACATACATATATACATACATACATATATACATAATATTACATAATATTCTTAAATCAACGGTTAGCACTTAATGTAACGTGACGTTCCATACAGCACAATTGTCCAAGATAATCCCAGAGACGTTCCAGAAATATCACTTAAAATGAATCAAACATCACTGAAAACAGTGAATATACATTGATTTGCAGTTATAAGTAAGCAGTGAAAGTGCTCTACTTATAACTGATATCAGTGACTATTCACTGATTCACTTTAAGAGAGTCCCACATCTCTGGGACGTCTCTGGAATGTATTTTGGATATTCGTGCTGTATGAAGCGTTACGTTTACGTTCTTAATTGCTGGGCAGGGAGAAAGCGTTAGTAAACGCGATAGCGCAGAGAGTGTACAAATTCAGCGTGCGCGCGCCGATGATCAAGGACGACGCCACCTGTCCGAGCGAAGCACGGAGATTGTAATCTGGGCGAGTCGCCGCTGCGGACTGACATACTACGTAAACGGTGACGGGATCGTGACCCAAGATCGTTATCGGCGCGTTGCGCGATGATTATCGCGTCGTAATATATCGGCGTTACCAGGCCGCTTGTACTTTTCGACACGGCGGCACTATATCGGCGGTTTCGCTACATCGATCGTCGCGTTAACGAACATTCGTCAGTGCAACGGTAATCTCGTTTACGCCTGCTGTGGCCGACCAATTGGATTCTCTTAGTGTCGCTTTATTCGTACATTTTTATTTCGTATTTCTGTACATCTCTTCTTTTCAAATTAAAGCTCGCCGAAGAGAGGATTATTCGCAGGGGAATAAAATTCGTCGCGGTTCCGATATGAATCAATTTGCTTCATTCTTTTAATGTCGCTTCGCTGGCATATTTTTATTTCATTATTTTTGTATATTTTCTTTTTAAATTAAAGCTCGACGTAAAAAGAGATTATTCGCAGGAAAATAATTTATCGCAGTTTCAATACTATTGATTCTTTTAATCTCGTTTTACTTGCATATTTTTATTTCGTTTTTTATATATTTCCTTTTTAAATGAAGGCTCGGCAAAAAGAGATTATTCACGAGAAAGTAATTCATTGCAATTCTAATATAACTGATTCTTTTAATTTTGCTTTACTTGCATATTTTTTGTTATTTTTATGCATTTCCTTTTTAAATTAAGATATTTAATTCATCGCAGTTCTAAAAAAAGATGATTGATTATTTTAATCTCACTTATATATATTTCTATTTAATCATTTTTTTTTTATATATTTCCTTTTTGAATTAGAACTCGAAAAAAAAATTATTCACAGAAGAGTAATTCATTGCGGATCCAATATAATTGATTCTTTTACTATCGCTTTATTTGCATATTTTTATTTTGTTTTCTTTTGAAATGGAGGCTCGACGAAATTATTCACAAAAGAGTAATTCACTCTAGTTTCCATAATCGACCAATTAGATTCATTTAATGTCGTTTTTCTTGCACATTTTTATTTAGTTATTTTTATATATTTCTTTTTCTAGTTAAAATCCAATAAAAAGGGATTATTCACAGAAAGGATTATTCAGAGAACGATTCAACGCAGCTCTAACAAAACTCATTTTTTTTATGTCGCTTTACTTACATATTTTTATTCCATTTGTTTTTATTGTTCTTATCATTACATTCGTTCAGATCTTTCCATTTGGATGAATTGCATTCTTTTAACGTCGCTTCACTTGCCCATTTTTATATTCGTCATTCCCCTGTGTTTTCGTTTGAAGCAAAACCTCTGCGAAGAGATTATTCGCAGGACGATAATTCATCGCGATTTCACTTCGCAGATATACCTTCGGGTCACTACGGCTACTGCAATTCGCAATATTGATTTGCGCGACGCGATCGATATGTAGCAACGCGGCAGGTTCTGTCTGTCTGTAATCGGGGGGAGGGGGGGTGCCGATATTTACGATAAAATGCCCCTGCCGGAAAAGTTCCCCCGAGACGAGGGAAACTGCGCGAGAGACGGGCCAACGGGTAAACGCGCCGCGTCTATTAGACCAATGGCCGATTCGTGCCGATTCGTGCATTACCATACTCGTGCTATCGATTGGCTCGATCCAGGTTTCCCCCGTTTCCTCGACGCGTCCGCCGTCTTTCTGATTCTCCGATGACTACTACTACTACTGCTTCTGCTACTATTACTGTCAGCACTACTACGTCGCGCCGAGTCGTTGCGCGACGAAAATTGCAAAAGGAGCGTTTCGCTTCGTTACGTGAGTTGCGTCAGAGAGATCGTCCGTCGCGACGTTACGCTGCGATTGCGAATTCGGCGGGAACGACCGGCTGAAATCGACCGCCGGGAGAGCCGCTTCACAACGGTCGCGGAGAAGCCAAGACATCGGCTGGCACTCACACAACGTCGTGTTGCGACTCCTGCGCGCCGAACAGAAGACGCGAAGACTCGGCTGCCGATTTATCGGGGCAGATCGGGGATAGTTGGCCGTGGTGGAATATCTAGGTCGATTCAAGGAGGGGCAACACTCCACGGCTCGGGTCGGCTCGCGATTTCCATGCGAGACAAAAAGGGGCAGGGGAAGGGAGGAAAAGAGAGTAAAAGACATCGCTCCCAGGTTGAAGGAGCTAAAGTTAGAACGGAGAAAGGTGAGAAAGGGAGAGAGAGATAGAGAGATAGAAATAGAGAGAAATAGAGAGAGAGAGAGAGAGAGAGAGAGAGAGAGAGAGAGAGAGCCTCCAAGTGGCTATCAACCGCCATGGCGCCACTGATCTAACGACTCGCGCTGACAACCGGATGCGAGAGAGGAGAGGCCGATACTCGCCTCGTGAGTTCCCGCATCGGTCATTAGCATGCAACTCGCGGGCGTACATATTTTGGGGAGTCCTCGCGAAGAATACCAATATTCCGCTTTGACATTCCAATAAAACGCGGTCGTTTTGTTTATGAGCTTGTACGCGCTGCTGCCTGCCTGCCTGCCTGCTGCGTGCATGCGTGCGTGCGTGCGTGCGTGCGTGCGTGCGTGCGTGCGTGCGTGCGTGCGTGCGTGCGTGTGCGTGAGCGTGAGCGTACGCGCGCGCGAGCGTACACCACGTTCACGTCGTCACTTCGCCGAGGTGGTTACATCAAAACGCATGAATGGTATTGGAGATTGAAATGGGAACGAAGAGACAGGGAATACGCGACCGCACCCACACCAATCCGTGCCACACCGTTGGAAATACGTTAACGAACGTTGCTGCACCCTCGCGTTGTCGCACCGGTGAGGTCCTGAGTCTGTCGCGGAGAGGATCCCTGAATGCTTCGCCGAGTCCGTATTCCGCTAAAACCGATCTATCGCGGAAACACTCCTATCTCGTCCCGATCACTCCAACTCATTTTCATCTCTCGACTTTCTTCGCCTCTCGGCAGGTAGCCCGCGCGCGATCGCTGCGATTCAATCGACCACGCGTAAGCGATCTATCAGGGGAGAATTTTCTGATGTGTCTTCCAAGCGAAGGATAAATGAACGAGCTCGACAGGCGGCGACACGCAGAGATCGCGATAATTGTGAAATTATTAGCTTCGCGAGGAGGGATAGGAGGAAAGAGGGAAAACCGAGCCATAACTAACCGAGTGTCGGAAGAGAGTGGCGATTAGGAAGGGAGGAGATGCAGAACGAATCTTTTGGAAGGCATACCCTCCGAGAGATCTCCAAGAGTGCGCCGGAAAATGTTCAACCGTGGGATCTTGGGGAGCCGCTGGAAAAGATATATAAGTGCACGGAGAGAATATATATATGTTAGTTTCTTTCTTTTTTCGTGTAAATGTTTCTCAGTTTTATACTGCGTATACTAGTTTTATATTAGTAGTGCAGGAATAGACTGTTAGCATATGAACTGTCTTGCTGAAGAACACCGTAAATTTCGCTAGAAACAGCATATGAAATGAAAGGAACAAAAAATATTCTTATTTTGAAAAAAATCTTTATCTTTGACATGTGAATCTTAAAATGAGATTACGTAGTGTCAAGTGAAGATAAAATGACTTGCATCGATATATTTTGTACGATTCAACAAAGAAAAATATATTCTTATTGTTTAAGAATAATGGAAAGCACAAAATATTGAATCGAGAATATTATGTTCTTACATGTTTAAATGAGATATTATCATCAAAACAATTATATTGTCTCCTTATATGTGACTATTACAATATTCGAATAAAATTGTGACACATTGTGGAAACTCAAAACTTTAGAATTCTTCTAACAAAATTACACTCAAGAGAATATTTTGCTGGTCCAGGTAAAATTCACAGAAACTGCTGTTGCAAAACTCGTTGTAAAACGAGTGCTCAGTTCACAGATCTTCAACACATTGAGTGCCATGATAGTCACCGGTGGTGATCGGCACTACAGTACCACCACGTCTCATTGAGTTATGTAATCAATTGCACTCGGGAAATCTTTCATACGGTCAATAATAGCGAGCCAACGAAACAAGGTAAAAGACGTATGCGTCTCAAACCACGTTCATTCCTTGCTTACAAAAAGTCTTATGCAGAGATTTCTCGCGAACACGGAAGAGCTCGCGTGAAAAATTCTCACAGACGCAGGCGCAACCGTTTTCCTTGTTCACGAGATTTAGTTGCAACCTCGCGATATCCCGCGATTCCCGCGATTCTCCGATGACAATCCCGTTGTTGATCATCGACTCGTTCGATACTGGACGTTCCGCGCGGGATGAGATCGGGATAAGGAAGGGAATCGTTACGTTGAGCCGAGGCATGCGCGAGTAGGTAGGCAGCGAAAGAACGAAAGGCAGAGAGGGCCGGAGCGCGGCGGCGAGGATAGCGGAGGTGTCATCGATGCGCGTATTACGGCAATGATTGGTATGCCCGGCGATCGATTCGCCGATCCCCGATCCCCGAGCCCCGTTCCACGTTCCCCGAGAGCCCCGGCGACGGCAGGATATCGAGAATTACCAAGGCACAATAGCATATACATGGCCTCGCATCGCAATTCATCCGTTCTCGGCTTTTGCTTATATATCTGTGTATATATATGTATATTTATATATATATATATATGTATGTAAATATATACAGTGTGTCCTAGAACAATGATGCTACCACTCGTAAGCGTATAAATTAGGTCAAACTGAGCAAAAATTTCCTCTACCATTTTTCAAAAAGCCACATCAAATCTTGATTTATTAATCAAAGAAGATTCGTGAATGATCACAATTACGATATCTGCCACTATGTATGTTTGTATATTAGGGTAAACTGAACCAAAAAGTCCTCTATCACTTTGTGAATGATCACATGTAGATTTTTAGTTATTAATTAAAGAAGATTGGCGTGCGATAATGTACCAATGTCCTTTGGTAACTAAAGACTTATTTGCAGTTATTTGCAAAATGATAAAGGACTTTCTTGTTCAGTTCGACCTAATCTACAAACATACGACGGCAGATGTCGCTATCACAACTTATCTACCGTGTAGCGTGTGATCATACACGAATCTTCTTTGATTAATAATTAAAAATTTTATGTGGTTTTTCTATAAATGATGGAGGAATTTTGTGTTCCGTTTGGCCCTCACGCGAGCGGTGGCACCGTTGTCCTGGAACACCCTGTATATGTATATATATATATATATATATATATATATATATATATATATATGTATGCGCACATAATACACATTAGACTTGTCGGTATGTAGTTGAAAATTGCACGATTTCCTCGTTACGCCGCGCACCGGACCGTCCAGCCGCAAACCGCACGGTGGTGCTTTGTACCGCGGACAACTGCTATATATTAGAATTATTGCTACCGCAGTGGTAGCGTCGCTCGTTGGGCATACTCGTGTTCTCTCGGAAAATCGCAACATCGTGCCGCAATATCGTATGTAATACAGAAAAAATCGGAAGTATTCCGAAAACTTATAAAAACTCACTCGCTCGAGATGCGGCGGGAGATACGCGCGACGTCGTTTCGTTACGCTGCTTTTGTTTCGCGAGCGTGTGTTTCACTGGCGTGTGCACGCTTGTGTGTGTGTGTGTGTGTTGCATCTTGATCCACGGGGACGAAAGTGTCGTAAAATAGTTTCGTTCGAGACAGCGCGGTGCAACGCGGTGGCAGGAGGGGCTCCTCCATTACAATCTCGCGTCGCATCGAACTGTTCGTTGATCTGCGCTGCGATCTTCATTTTTACAACCGCAAGCGGACAGCCACCAGCCTCAGAACAAGGTAACGGTAAGCAGCGTCCGGTAATATATTACGTACCTCTGCGACACCCGCTGCAGTTTCTTACAACTCTGTTAAGGTGTCTGAGATCGGAACGGAGATGAGATTTTCTCGGGGTTAACAGTATCGGGGGTGGCATAACGGTACTCTGCGTCGCGACATTTATCTTTCGTGATACCGGCGTAACAACGAGTCCGCAGTCCCGAATACATATATCAATAATGCAGGTAAACTCGAGCAATTAGGCGACTGTTCATTTTTTCTCTCGGCATAGAGAGAAAAATGATTAATCTAGGTAAAAGTGTAGTCATTTTCGGCATCAACTATATCTTCCTGTGGTTCTAACAAAAAAAGAAATAGTAGTAGCGATATGCTAGATAAGGTAATTATTATCATTGACACTATACTGACAAAATACTTACTACAATGAGATAAAAAATATCTAAAACACGATAAATTATATATAATAAAAATATCTAAAACATATAGTAAATAAATTACAAATTGCAAGACCTTTTCACTTTATTATGAAATAAATTAATGTATTCAATTATCTGTAGATGAGAATATGACAAGAAAATTCTGTGGGCTTTACAAGAAGAAAATGTTTAATATTAGTAATACTACAATTACATAAAAAATTAATTATTATACATTATGGTAAAAAAACTATTTTTCTTATTAAATTCTCTCTCTCTCTCTCTCTCTCTCTCTCTCTCTCTCTCTACTATAATGTTAATAATAAAAAACTTTAAATGCATGTTACTACTATTATTTTACCACAAAAGATATAGTTAGGGTCATAAATAACTATAATTTCAGTTAGATCAACTATTTTTTCTCTCAATTGATTTAGGAAACAATGTTTATAAATCTCTATTAGAATACTCAAAGTTAAATAAAAATATAAATTTTCCTTGATTAATTGAGTGAGCCATACGCATTCTTTAATTCATAGATCTATAGAATATTCATAGATTACTTATTGTCTACATAGATAATTTACATCTTATCTCATACATAATTTACATTGTCTACACGTGGACGTAGAGTAATTTATATTCATAATTTATGTGTAAACGCGTCTTACTCTGCTGTAATTCTTTCACTATGCAATTATAGTTACAAATATCAAACATTTTTTTCTCAATGTGCAGGATACGTTATTCTGCAAAATATGTTGTCGCAAGGTCGTGATATAAAATCCAGTAAGAATTATATAAATTCGAGCGTTAAAGATTTTGTTTTATTGAAATTTCGTGTCGTCACTCGCGCCGCGACACGTCTCGACGGGTCGATTTTGTAAGATTAACGTAAGGAAGTAACGTAACGGAATATCGACGTGGCGCGCCTCTGGATTCGTAAACAACACGTCGATGTGACATGCTTCTTACGGTATAAGGCAATATGTAGGCCGAAAGCAGTATATTTATCATGTAAGCGAGCAATTTAGGGAAGATCATTTTTCACAGGGTGCGACGACTTTGGATTCCGGGGTGTGCGACTCGGTGAGGGTGAATGGGGTGTTATTGGCCGGCGGGCGAACACCAGACGGACATCACCCTCCGAAGATCCTCGACCTGACTGATGAATTCTGCTTTCCAGTATCGTACCTTACGGAGTGTCTCCCAGGAGGAGAGCGGGAAGAGCCGATCGCTACTTGCAATCCTCTCGCGTTCGGCTGCCCGATCGTTTTTGCATGACTGCGCCGCGCGACGCGTGGCAGCAGGATTGCTTCTATTTTTATCCTCCTGCTCGTGTTTTTCCGTTATCAAACGTAACCTTATTTCGCGTCGCATGGGAGAGAAGTCAAAGTGGAGATTGCACTTTGCAACGACATTTTCGTCTTGATGCATCCCCGACATTGAGCGGTCGCGCGTCCAAGATTTTGCCGAAACGATCTCGCTAATTGGTCCCTTTTCATAGTGAGCAGAGATGTGCGTCGATTGCGCGCGGAGAGGAGTGCTCGGTAGCGCGTTCTCCCGCGGGTATACAGATAAAAGAGCGTCAAGAAACGAAGCACGGAGAAGTAACGGCCTGTTAAAGATAAGGAAATGAGGTGTCGCACCCTGCGATCTTGGAAAGGCCGGAAGGGTCTTTTCTTCCGCGCTGGTGTCGCACCGGAGCACCCCTTGGAGAATTTTCCCCCGGCACCATTCGAAGCTGGCTGTTGAGCCTCGAATACCTTTACGCTCGGACGGTCAACTGACCCTTCCTTCGATAGAATGCACAGTAATGCCGTCCACTTTTCATCGATCGACGGAGGACGTACGATAGTCTCCTAGCAGAGATGCGTTTTTTTCTTACTCCTGATGTGAATACATACGAGAAGCAGTTCGCATCGTGCGTATATTACATGTATATATGAAATAATACCAGGTTACTGAATCTCTCTCTTTCTCTGTTTTTCTGTCGTAGCGCTGTGTACCCTCCCTGTTTATGATTATCTGTAATAATACGTAGGACCCGTGCGTTCTCGTCCTTCGGCTGCGCTTATAAGTCAGCGCAAATTCGATGCTAGCCAGAGAATTCTTATCTTAATGTAGCAAATAACTGGAGGGAGCGACGGAGCGCGGTAGATAACAGTACCTACCGATCTAATCTCGCGGCTGATTTAACTCGCTTCATAATTCTTCAACCTAATCTGAATCCACGTATAAGCATTTAGGTTCTCCCTTATGGGCTTCGCAAGCGCGTCTCTACGTCCGTGCTTAATTTAATATATTCCCGCTTCGCGTACCGGACACGACACTCGTCGCCCCGGACATTTTCTGCGACGTGCGACGTGATGGGAGATTTTACGAGAACTATTCATTTCTTCGCGAACACGCGAATTGGTGGTGCTTGAACCGGATTAAGCCACCTGGATACTCGCATCTCTTTTTAATGACATCAGAAGCGAGGAAACGCATGCTAAAAATTCTTGCGAAATACGTCAAGATAAAAAGACGTATCCATAAAACGATACTTACGATCAAACGCATCTCTCAAAATATTCCGAACACTTCTCTTTTGCTCTAACAATCAATAAATAATCGTAAAATTAATATGACAGAATAATAAGGAAATTAGATTAAAAAAGAAGGATGCATGTTAATTTTAAGATTATTTATTAATTTTACGATTATTTATTGATTGTTGGAACATAAGGGAAGTGTACGGAATATTTAAGATACTGCGTGTGCTTAACAGATCGCAAGTGTCATTTTGTGGATATATCTTTTTATTTCGCAAGAATTTTTAGCATGTACTTCCTCGTTTCTGACGTCATTAAAAAGAGATGGGCGATGCGGGTGCCCAGAAGCCTTAAAACCGAAATGTGATACGCAGAAAATTTTGCTCTCGTTTATACGAAATCTTTCTCGCATTACGCATCGCTCGAATCCAAACGTGACATCTCACTGTAAACGCCTGCGCGTAGTCCACCTTACTTGCGTGTAGACATTAGCTGAAATCGTGCGCGTGCGCTATAAATCCTTGCTTCTCTGATAATCTTACAATATAGCTTTAAGTTGTTGTGAGATATAAATTATTAATGATATGAAAGTCATTAGTGGATACATAAAACTAAAAAAGAAGATCAACCTCTTTTTGGGCATTTATTAATGAAAGCGTGCACGGTAAAAAATATTTTATATTTTTATTGAGATTGATCTGTGCAGAAATTTCTGCGTTAAATTTTTAATATACCAATATATCAATATACTAATATATCAATATACCAATATATCAATTTAATTTCTATTGTCGTTGTGTTATTTTGATCATTCTGCGTGTAGATTTTTGAATGTTAAAATAACACAATTTATGTATAACACGTACATTCTTGATGACATACTTTATATGTAAAATAGATAAGTTGTGTTATTCGTTGATATATTTGCCTTGTGTTTAATTTAAAACAAAGCTTTTTAAAGCGTATTAATTTAATTTAGTCTTCATAAGTTATTCTCCGCGCGTTTCCTTATATTTATTTTTTTATAATTATAGCTTGTAAATTTGGAGTATACAATAATTGTATCAATAATTTGTATTGTAGCAATAATTATTTTATCGATACGTCTTCGCCGTTGTTTCTTTCCACCGACTTACAATTCACGCTATTAAAGCTAGTGATGAGGTATCATCGTAATATCATAAAGTAACATAATTAATAATAAATGCCTTAAACTTGAGACATATGGAAAGAAAGGGTAAAGAACTTTAAGATAAAATTTGATGGGAGATCCTTAGGTCTTTAAGCCAACAATTGATATTACGTTTCTCTTATATCCGCCGAGAGGATATAATTATGCATGGCTGTGAAGTGGCGAATTGTGGCCAATCCTACAACAGTTGGTGTTGGCAGTCGATTCCGCAAAGTACACTCCGACGCGGTGTAACAAGGACTCTTGGCATATCCAATGATTTTTAGGGTGCGATTCGGCGGGGATGCGCGAACCCTTAAAGCGGCTGACAAGTCGAGCCCTCCCCCGAGTCTTCCCCCGTGTCTCTTAAAATCGCGAGATTTTCAAAACAGATGCACCCTGCCGCCGTGAAATAGCTTTTTAAACTCCTCGGCCGATGTTACGCGTTATAAGAGGCAAGCGAACAACTCCCCATCTGCTCCTGAATGTTCTGATCCTGGCAGTAACAGTCTTAAAGGGCCATTTCATATTTTCCGAGCGATATTCTACTCGGGCGCTTCTTCCGCGGTCTCTTCGCTGTAAAGTAGCGAATATTTATGAGCAGCCCTTATAAATGACGTGTACCTATATCGGACGCGTTTCATTCGCTGCTGTTCACATTATCGGGTATATTTGTCTTGATATCATCTGTAGAAGCTAGCTCGAGCTGACAGAAATCTTCTTTATAATTACAACTAGTATTATTAAAAGTGTCAGTAACTTTTGAATTTCGTATACAGTAAAAATATTGCAGTGAAAATTACGACAAAATTTTTGTAATCTTGGGAGGATTAGGATGCGATTACCGAAATTACTGCACATTTATTTAAACAACATGTAGTTTGACTTTTTATTATAAAATTATTGCAATTACTTCAATGTTCTTCTTATTAAGTAAATTATCAAGCAGATTATCAAATTTTGACTATTTTTATAGTAATTTATTTCAATTTTTATAGTAATTTAGTTCACAATTATCCACAATTTCCACAATTTCAATATAGTTCAGCTTTACAAAAAACATTGCAAAAAGAAATATGATTTTAACGTAATTCTTACTACAATATTTTCTCTGTAAAAAGTTTTTACAATTTTATTGAATTGAAAGAAAATAATAAAATAAAAAATGATTTGAGAAAGATATTAAATGAAATTAATATGTATTCAATAAATTCCAAAAGCGATTGCATGTGTAAATTATTGTTGTTTCATAATATGTTCATTAGTGATTTTTACATCAATAATAATTTATATCTGTATTATTTTTGTGTGTTATATTTATTGTATTATATTTTTGTATTATATTATATTTATATTACATAATATATACACATCAATTACTTATGTATTTAAAAAATGTTTGGAAAGTATTACGCATATTGCTTTTCTCACTCTAACAGTACATTATGTTGCACCTGGTGAACGGCAACCTGAGCGAAGCAGTGAAACAGTACGTCGAAGAATTTTTGTCTACGCATAGGCGCGCTTCTTATAATACCCCCGATTATAATCCGCCTGAATAAACGATTCCCTTTTATTCATTCGTAACATCAACTCGCGCGTAATAATGGAAACGATCATGTCGCGCGTCCCGTAGAATGTATGAACATATTGTATGTACACGATAGGATGTGATATCTACAAATTATCTACCCTGTGTGTCACGCCGTTCTCCATCAAGACATGGACTCGTATACTCAGAACCCCAAATAAATATAGCATGTATTACGCGTTAGGTATTAGACCCTAATGGGATTTACGCGAGTCTTAATCAGACGTTCTGCTGAGGGGTATAAGGGACACGCAATGTGATATCCTCATCCTCCGCCACACTGTGTCGCTGAAACTGAAGGAGCTCAATATTTTTCCAACAACCTCAGCGTGCGCACGAAACTAACAATTGTTAATATATCTAGTTAATAAAAAGTTACTGATGTTTAACTCTGAAAAACTCAGACAAAGTGGATGGATATCTTGGTCATTTTCCAATTACTTTTCAGTCTTACGCGGATGATCAATCAAATGAAAAACAAATTTCGGTATAGAACAATAATTTTTGCTCAAATAACGTGAAAAAATGTAATATTTTCCAGCTTATTATTTAAAGATAATGAACGAATGATTTTTTGAAGAATTTTCTTTCTGCTTTTCTCCCTTTTACAATACAATAGTTTCATAAGTGGATCACTCGTTTATGGGTTCGTTTGACCGTCACACTCGGTGTCTTTCAAGTACCATCTATCCGTTTGTCCGTCCCTCCGAATCGATGAAACCTGCTATACCGACGAACAGGACAGCATGAGCAAGTTCAACGCTACAACTTGCGATATATCCGTGTGATGGCAGCCAAGGCCGACGGAAGGTGGCAGAGCCTGCCTCCGTTTCGTCAAGTAAGCACGTCACGAAAGAATACAGGTATTAAGTTACCATAATAACGACTCCACCTATTAAATTTTACTAATTTTAATTAAAACTACAAGATTTACACTACTTTTACAGAAAACTGATCAAGTTTCATTTTCTTTCAAAATAAGAAAAGTCATCAAAGATTATCTTATTTTTGAAATATTTTCTATCATCACTGCAAAGTACAGAGTTTCCCTTCTAGAGAATTTGCAGTTACTCATTTCATTACGTGGCAAAATAATAAGTTAAGACACGTAACTCATTGTTCACGTTCCACATGTTTCACAGCACTGACAATTCCGCGTGATTCGCGCGTTCCTTAATTGAGCGATAAAAAAAATGCTTCGTTAGGAAAGCGCGGTCAAAACGATCGTTCGTTAATAGAGGCGCTTTTACAGCGCTTTATAGCGCTCAATCTCGGAAACGCTTCGCGCTTTGGTACTGCGTGTCACGCAATTACACCCCAACCTTTTGCACGGTGTCGCAGCGGGGTATTCTGGACGATGAAAGGAGGGAACGTGTAATCACGCTAATTGAGTGTAGATAGGCCTCGTTGACGACTCCTTCATTACACCGCAAGAAGGGTCCTAACCGCACAATTACCCACTAAGTTCAGCGCTGTCATCTTTCTGTGCCGCGGCGCGGCGCGATTCAGCAACGTTTCGATATCCGCGATAAGCGGACGACTGTCGAGAGTGAGATCGCGAAAACTGCCTCGCCCCAATACATTTTGCACGCTAGTAAAATAGCTGACATGCACATCTCTCGCGTGTAAAGCGCAAGTATCAATTCCTAACTCGGGACATTCTTATTACGTTGTTCTTTATAAATACGAATATTTGAACACAAAAAAACATAATCCCATCCTTAGCGGAATTCCCTTATGTTATGACCTCAAGAGGATTGGTTTTGAAACAAAAAAAAATATTCCAACATCTAAACTCTAGTTTTGCAAGGTGTAATTCCATAATCTAAATAAAAATTCCTACCGACAGAAATTTCTTTTCTAATAATATTGTGCTTAAGATATCTTTCTTTTGCTTTTAGAAGAATCCTTTTGAGGCTATATAGAAGAGAGTTCCGCTAAGAATCATTGTGAAACGCAGTGACACTAAAGTGTAGTGAAACAACACGTTCTTACTTTTAACACACTATATTGGTAGTATAAATCAATATACGATAGTAAAACACCAAATTATTGACTCCTTTGAGTCATTGACATTCTAAGAAAACCTGGTTTTTCTTACGACCAGCGACGGTTGTTCACAGTTTTAGTTATGAAGTTCTTCTTTGGAATCATAAAGTGCAGGTAAGAAGTTTAACTGCGATGTTAGTTACTAGAAAAATCAAGTTTATCTCGTCTGGAGTGTCAGTAATTAAAGGGATGTCAATAATTGGGTGTTTTGCCTCATGTATGTTCTAACTGATTAATTTATCATCAAACATTATCTCTTCATCATTAAGAAATAGCATATTAAAAATGAGTGCGTGTTGTTTTAATATACATTTTGCAATGATAAGATTATATTTTTTTAAATGAACTTTCAACATAAAGAATATATGTATATTGGATACCATGTCTCGTGTTAAAAAATTAAATATTTAAATATTTAAAGAACAAAACAATGAGAATGTCCAGAGTTAGGTACGTGTCTACACACAGAAAAATATCTATTGTATTCAAGTAAATGTTACTTGTTTCAAATAGAAATTATAAGTTTATGTATCCACAAATCTATAATAAACATCAAATTTATTCCAAATATATTCTCTACCTTAGTAGATCCAACATTAATAGGACCAAAAATATTAATTTGAAACAAAAATTCGGTCTACACAAAGGCGGACCGAATTTTTTTGTATAGAATTTCATAATATTTTAATAAATTTGTTTTTTGTAAGCAGCTTTTCTAAAATTTATGATAAGTATATTTTAAGATTGTTATTAAGAAAATATGTTTCGTTGGAGATAATTATTACTTACGGAAGAGAAAGTAAATTGAATAATCACTTTTCTTAGCAGAATGATATTTTTCACCTGTGTGCACGCTATGATATCTTTACTTCAAAACATTTTAAACCGTTAACATTCTAATTTTCATCCTCACAAAGCACCGTTGCTTTCGCGATTGTTCACATGAAACAATTAAGCTCGCGGAGATTGAAGCAGATAAGTTCGTGCGTTAAATCCGCAGGCGACTTCAACACGCAGACCTTGCGCCGTTTCTTTGCTCCCTCCCCCTCGCGCCATGTCCGTCACGTTTTCCCGTTAATATCGCGCGCGACGGTGTGAATCGTTTACGTAAAGATCCTCATTTGTTAGAAAAATGGTGCAACAAAAACGGTCCGATTCTCGGAGGCTTTTCTTATTAAGTTCACACTTTTCGCAAGGTCTCGCAGGGGCGACTACCACCCGGGAATACCAATGAGTTACCGGTATCCGGGATGTCAGTCCACGTGATGGCAAACGAGCGGGGTAGGGCTCGGTGGTGGGCTCGAGGTCGATCCGTAAGGAGGGTGTTGTCGGAGCTTAAGAGTCGATTCGTGCCTTTGAACGTTACAAGCAGGCGGGGATGTACCGTCCGCGACGCGCGAGTTCTTCCCGCAGCGTGATCGATCACCGAGTCCATCGTGTCACCTTTCGGTTCCTCTCATTTGATCTCCCGCCAATGAATCCCCCGCGATTGCCCCGGAATTTCGCCGAGCGTCGCTTGGTCTCTGTCCATCGACACCGTTACTCACACAGGCACAGACGTCGTCCTAAATCGAAGTCGAAGACGAGCAGACGAGAATGACGGCGTAGGAGGCGGCTACATGCCGTCATCGCGGCGACGAGAGTCACTTCTCGACAATAATATAAATTTTGCAGCGCACCGGTTACTTGGGTGGCTGCGACCGATGATAACGGTGTCCGAATTTCGGCAAAAACAGAAGTCGAGGAAATAGCGGACGCGCGCGCGCGATATGGAAGGGGGAACCAGCTGGCTCTGTCTTGTCGGAGGCATTAATCATCGAAGTATCTAAATGACGGGATTCCGATGTATTACCATATAAATGACATCATATTTCTGGTCAGGTTTCCCCAGTTTGTCGGGTCGCTCCGACGTGATGTATGGACGACGGCATATTGGCGGGGCCACCCACCCGCTACGTCACCCCTATCGGCTCGGACTCTTACGCTATCGTTCCGCCTATCACCGTTGTCCTACATCACCTCGTTTCACGCGTTTTCTCTCTCTCTTTCTCTCTCTCTTTCTCTTTGTTATGTTCATAAGATGTTCATAACAAGTCGCATGCGACATATACACTGAGAGAAAAAAATAGTTGGAATAACTATAATCTCACTATATTTTATAGTTCGTTTTGGCCTCAAACATATATTTATAGTTCATCTAAACACGAAGATATAGCAGAATGAACACACATTTATAGTCACCATCTTATTATTCTATATGTATAGTAAAACACGCTTTGGGAATATAGTTACATGTAATATTTTCCAAATATTCCAATTGTATTGACTATATAAAATAGTTCTATATAAAATATTTCTCTTACCATTTAATATTTGTTACTTTACTATGTTTTTTATTTCAAATAATTATAATTCTTGGTAAAAGTTTTACATGAGTCAGTTATACTATGCTTATATTGTAAATATTACAAACATTATGGTGACATTTACTATAAAAAAGATATTCCTAACTATAATCTTTTTACTATGCCATTATAGTTCCAAATATCATACATTTTTCTCTCAGTGTTGGCTCGTATTAACGGTTATCACTTGAAATTCGTCTTAAGTGAGACACTTTGACCGAAATTAAGGGTTAGAAGAGTTTTTCAGTTAAATCGCGATTACAAGCATAAATGTCACATATATCATAAATTAACTAAAAAATTTGGACCTAATTATGAATTTAAATTGGAATATCTCACATGAGATAAGTTTTAAGTGACGACTATTAATACTAGACTCAGGCCGTAAAAGTTGTTACTTGAAACTTGGTTAGCGTAAGATATTCAGATCTGAATTTAGAGCTAGATTTGAGTGTTTCATTTGAATCATATGATATATGTGACACTACATTTATGGTCGTGATTTAGTGAAAGAACTTATATCTAACCTTAAATTCAAATCTGAGTATCTCACCTGAGGCGAGCTTCAAGTAACGACTATTAAGACGACGGCCCTGTGATTTGAATTTAGAGTTTGATGGGAGTTCTTTAGTTGAATCACGATTACAAATACACAAATGTCACACATAACATACATAATTCAACTGAAAAAAACTTAGACTGACATAAAAACCTGAGTATTTCACACGAGACAAGTTTCAGATGACAACTATTAATAGAAATTATAGTGCAATCATTAATACCATTGTTTTTAAATAGAACAGTCTACAGATATCTAATTATATTAAATGTTACTTTAACTATAATCTTGTAACACCACAACGCCCTTAAAGGATCTCCCTAGCCACGCACAATAAACGTTTCTATTTATCTATTTATGCATCCATCTTTTTCCACCTCCTCGGTTAACGCAGTTACAATTAACGTCGAAATTAACCAAACAATTATTAATCAACTAATCGCATCACGTATCGTTACTGTGTAACCATTAACGTCAGAGTTTCGAGCAATTCGGAGTGTCATGCGTCAACAGCTGCTCGATCGCCGGTCACTCGGGTGCATCGTTTTGTCCCGAGTGCGCTGCGCGCATGATACCGGGCGAAATCGAAATTAGTTTTCGACTTGATGGCGATGCGCAATTATGCATCAACCCATACGGTGTACGCATGCACCGCAAACTGGCCCGGCCAAGCGGTCCGGCGGGTACATTTCAATTATTAGAGGGAATTACTACGAGCGTCCATCATCTTCTATACTTATTTTCTGCTCACGACCACTACGACCGCGGCAAAGACTAAACTCGGCTCTATGTTCACCATGGAGATGATCCTATGAGGTTATATGCGAGGTAGGCATCATCAGAGCGCATCATCAGAGCGGTGAGAAAATAGCCTTCAATTGTGATTACAGGGGCGGCTCGGGTTCGCCTTGGCTTCGCTCACTGACTGAATCCGTCCGTCCGTCCATCCGTGCGGCCGTTCGTCCGTCCGTCCGTCCGTCCATCCATTCTTTCGTTCGTACCTCTGCAGTTACGTTGCGCGCATCCACGTGTGGGAAGATGCCGCGATTTAAGTAATACGGCTCGATACATACCGCCCCGCGCCGCTGACGTTTCTTCCCGCGTCTTGTCTCGCGCGAGCGAGATGTAGCGTACTCGCTTATGCCGAAAAACACCGTCGAGACTGTATAAGCACAGCCTCTCGTGTATACCGATTAAGTGACGAGTCCAATAATTTCTTCGAGAATTTGGACCCACAGGTAGAATTTTGATACACATACAGAATAATGCATACTGCATTCAAATAAATGTTACTTGTTTCGAATATTTCCTAAGTTCATAAATAACTTATTCAAAATACATTTTGAATCCTAGTAAGTTTTCAGTATTTTAATAAAGAATATTAAATTCAGACAAAAATTCAGTTTGCTTAGTATATACAGTTGAACCAACATTAAATCAAAACTTTAATGAAAAAGCAACTTTTTCTTCAAAAATTTTCTTGAAGTATACCTTTATAATATTCTTTTAAAGAGAATAAATTTTTCTTTAGAGTGCAGGATGATGAGTTTCTCTTGAATTTTAATATATTTTGTATAAGACCTTTTTCATCAAGAAAATATTCTTTGTAAAAGATATCTATTACTTAAAAGAAAAAAAGTGAATTGAGTAATCGCTTTCTTAACAGTACAATGATATTTTTTTATATGTATTCTCTAAATTTTCTCGAGCAAAATTTTTCGTTTGAAAAGAATGATGCCGGGATTACGATCAACTTCACGTAACGGGACGCGACGGGACGTGAGGTGACGCAAAACCTAAAACACGTTGTTTTATATGCGGCTAATTACGATCAACTTTACGGTGATTGTAATTTCAAAACAAACCCAAACGTCCAATTCACGTCACGTCATTTCACGTCCTGTTACGTGAAGTTGATCGTAATCCCGGCATAACAATTGAGTCGATTGAAGTTTTAAGTTTTTTGAGTCGGATGACTTCACTCATATAGAGTGAATTCTTTCTCTGAATCATTGAGTAATATTCGAAATTGAGAATTAAATCTCATATTCTATTAGCACGAAGACAACTTTATTATAATCTATTGGAACTCATACGAATTAAAAATTCACTCTACATTTTAGTGAAATATTCACTGTTGTGATTTCAGTATTTGAGTGAGAATATTGCCACTTTTTACTCATTCGATTCGAGTGAGATTCACTCAAGAATTTAGCGACTACATATATGAAAAAAAGAAAAACAAGAAAATTACGAGCCGACAATGAAAAAGTCACGATGAAGAAATCGCGATGATGAAGACAAACACGATCCATCGGCGAGGAGTCAGCATGGCATCGCGACAACGGTGGGCAAAACCGTAATATCGTGCGTATGCGCGACGAGGTGGACGTAGTCCTCCGGGAAGAAGGTGCGGAATAATACGGCAAGAAAGTTACAAGTATGACTAAGCAAGAAGGTCGAGGAAGATGTGACACAATGACTCCCATCGGGGTGATACAGTAATGAAGCTCCTTCCGCGGCATGCCTGGACCCGCGGCGCCCTTCGTCCCTAGGCGTGCCGCATTACTAGATTAGACGGAGACCCTTAGTGAATGCACTACTCCCTTAATCCCACCGATACTTTCGAAAGTGCGTCTTGATATAATAAACAAAGAGGCGACCGACCGTAATGCGACCGCTGCCGCCGCCGCTGAAGGAACGACGGCTGCCGTGGAGGCTGCGGTATACACGCCCGGGATCTACGACGTGCACGCTCCTCCGCGTATCCGACGACGGGCGAGTCGATTAAGAAGAAGAGCGAGGTAGTCGCCGGTCTCTCGGTTTGCATAATATACAATCGAGCGCGCCGGTATTATGGGAATACGCGAGCCGTAATATCGCGAGATCGCGAGACGCCTCGCGCCGGGGATTGCGAGCGAGGGCTAACTTTCGCGGTGGAATTAAGTTTTCTCTAATGCCTCTTGTTCGCGCTGAGGCTAAGTTTAAGCCGCTCGCGCGCGAGGAGAGACTTTAAGATAATGCCCGACGCTCGGATTTGCGCCAAGAGTTCCGTAAGCTGGCGCGTGGTGGAACGACGGCAAGAGTTAGTTCACTTGCGCAAAAATACCCTAAGACTCTCGTCGAAACGTGTAGAACGCATGTATGTGTGCCTTTCTTATTTTGCTGCACGCGATCCTCTAGATACACTGGGAAAAAGAATGGAACTGAAATTCTAGTTTTTGGCCCTAATCATATTTTTTGGTTGTTCCAACACGGAAGTGGTAGTGGTAATATGCGTATAAAGTTATTGTCACTGACATCATAGTAGAATTTAATAAAAAAATATAGTTCTCTTTTGATTTATAGTAATCCCGAGTTGAAATTTTGATCTTACTTTCAGCCTTACTATTCCATCCAACTTCTATTTTGATATTCTGAAGCTTTTAATACAATCTATCTCGACGTTAAAGAAAGTGAAAAGAGAAATTTCTGACATTGTAAGAGTCAAAGTAGGAGTAAATTGTATCATTAGAATTAAACTTACTTTGCTAACTTAGCTCCTACTGCGTTGTAAAATTCAAGATTTAACATAGAGCCAAAATTTCAATACGGGATTACTAACTTAAACTAGCCGACGTTGCTCTAGTTATCACAAAGTGTCAAAAGGATGAAATCAGGGGAGGTTGTGGGTTTCTCATTGAAACCTAACGTATATTTTCCGCAGAGTATTAAGGAGTAACTAACTCTGCAAAATTTGCTCCAGATCGGTCAAAAGATTTAGCAGTTTATAGCAGTTTAGATAGACTGATATTTCATTTTATATGGATTTCTATTGTGTATAGATTTGTTTCTATGGGATTATGTAGTTACAAATAGCAAACATTTTTTTCTCAGTATACTCTCACCGACGAATTCGCCGCTTCCGAGTTATCTTGGCGAGCTCCGCCGATAATGGTTCCTGGCACAGGGATGGATAGTCGGAGGTGGTTCACTCGAAAACACCGTTATTCGGGAACGTAAGGCGAAGGTCGGAGTTGAGAGCGGGTTAGTGCGTCGTCGTACGTCAGGACGAGTTGATCAGCGGTTTGGATTTCGCGCTCCATGCCCGACCGCGGAGTGAAAGGAAAGGAACGCGCGCGGGTTAAATTAATTACAGGGGGGAGGGGGCAAGATCGCGAGCAAAACGCGATCATAAACAAGTGGGATGACCGGCCGATCATTAGCCCGATAATCTTGATAATAACGCGCGATGCTCGATGCACGTGCACGCTCGGCACGCCGACATATTTTGAGCGTTTTCTCGCGGAGATCCCTTTTAAATGCGATCGTTCAAATTGCATTAGATTGATCGAAAGCTCCCTTGGTTCCTCTCCTCGTACGATTCTTACAGCAGTGAGACAAGAAGAAGGAACAATCGAACTTTTCAATTGACTTGATCCATTATACTGAGAAAAGAATGTTTAATATTTGTAACTGTAATCACATATATACTGAGAGAAAAATTATATTAAAATCAACAAATATTTATTTGATGGGTGCCATTAACATATTTACTTAAATATCTACATTCTTTGTATTTAAATCAAATATTGTTTATCTGATTTAAACAAACAATATTTGGTTTAAATAAAAAGAATGTAGATTTATATAAGTAAATATATTAATGGCACCCATTAAAGAAATATTTGTTGATTTTAATATGATTTTTCTCTCAGTGTAGAGAAATAATCACTATAAATTATGGCTAAGAAAATCATTTTTTTAGATTTAAAGATTTTTAGATTTAGATTCTACTATAATGTTAGTGATAATATAATGTTAATGATAATTTTTCGATTTAAGCTCTACTATAATATTAGTGATAATATAATTATAGTGATACTATAATGTTAGTGATTTTACTATAATGTCCGTGATAATATAACAATTCTACTATGTTAGTGATAATATATATTAGATCACTATAATGTTAGTGATATATGCATGATCATATTATCGTTTTACTAAATATATCAATTAGCATAAATATTTTACTAAACATGTCAGTTAACATAAATATTTGTCTGATAAAATGTTTGAAATAATCGTTGAAAAGCTCTGTAGCTTTTGCACATACCAAACGTATGTTTGCTTCGCTGAGAAAGATGCCCAAGAACATAATTACTAAGGTGACCAGACGTCCCAATTTTTCATCCTTTGTCCTGAATTTTTTCGAGTGCTATTCGGGACACCGATTTGTCATCATTTTCAATGATTGTCAAATAATTTTCGAATTTTTCCTCCCCTCCTCCCGCTTCACACATTTATGAAGTGTCCTGAATTCAGAACTGGGAAATCTGGTCACCTTACATATACCGCGAGGAGAAAAAAGATTACTTATAAATGACGTCTTCACGATACGCCCTGACGATCGCACATCGCTACTCTCGACACTCCCGCGACTTATTAATGCGATGTGTCCGATGTGGCGGTTGCTCGATGCAGAAAGATCGAGAATCAAGATGGTCGCGTGATTGTTGAATCGTGCTGAAAATATACGCCAATATGTGAATGGCGCCGCGGCCGAAAAGAACGCGTTCTATGAGATACTTCTTTCTCCATATCTTTTTTCCTAACAAGCTGACGCAACCACCCGAATATTCCGCATCTCTCTCTCTTTCTCTCTGATTGTCATCGCATTTCTAATTCGCGCTCAATAAATCCGACGATCGCCCGATTCTGTTGCTACTTGAGCGAGTCGATGTTTTTAGCAAATGTAAGGGACGTCGGCGCGACACGTCGCGATAAGCATCGGCCGCATATACCGCGAGGAGAAACGAGAAGATTACTTACAAATGACGTCTTCACGATACGCCCCGGCGATCGCACATCGCTACTCTCGACACTCCCGAGACTTATTAACGCGCGAGACGCACTTTCGATGGATAAAAGACGCGAGAAACGCGGAGCGATGTGGATCGATGTGTGCCCATGGCTGCTGCTTGGCGCGAAAAGACCGAGCATTTCGTGCGATTTATTACCAACGCCTAGATTGAACCACGATGACAACTTCGTAGTGCGAAACGAACGCGATTGGTCTAGAGTGATTAGTAACTCGAGTAAGTGGTTAAGCCGTCCGCCGCACAGATCGCGTCGTTGTAGACACGCGACCTTGTTCGCATCACCGGCGCGTTCACATTCATGCACTTTTGGCACTTTCGGCGCGCTAATGAACTTTTTGGTGTACGTGATGACAGCGCGCGCGTCTGTGTTCTTTTCATGCCGAGCCATGGACACAACGTTCCGTATTCCACACGTTTTTCGCTTGTGTCCTGTGAGTCTCCTGCGGAAATAAGTATTAGAGTGCCGAAAACAACGACGTGCGGTCGTCACGACATATCGTAAGTACATTATTATGGAATAATCTTTTTTCTTCTCGACACATACAGCTAAGGTGACCAGACGTCGCGATTTTTCACCCTTTATCCCGAATTTTTTTGAGTGCTATCCGATTTGTCATCATTTTCAATGATTGTCAAATAATTTTCGGATCTTTTTATCCCTCTCTCCCCGCACCCCGCTTCACACATTATGAAGTTATGAAGTGTCCTGAATTCAAGGCTGGGAAATCTGATCACCTTAACTGTATCTTTACAACTGTATTTAGAGAGAAGCTTGAAAATATACGAAAAGTTTGCAGAAAAACTTCTACGTACGTTGTTTTCTGCTAAATATGATGAAACAGAATAGGACTCATTTTTATAAGATCTATATGTACAAGAAATACGAAAAGGATAGATTAATCGTGTTAGTGTTTTTCTTATTTTGACAATCCCCTCTACATTATCGACATTTTTGGTGGTTCCTCATCCATTTCGGTATCCCCTTGAGCGGCTTACACGGTGATTTGTCGTGTTTGTCAACCTTACACGCGTTAAATCAGGTAATGCCGAAAATATTCGTGTTTCCGAGAGACAACGAATCTCTGTACCTGCTTAGACCGTCAGGCTTGCGCAGTGTTGGCGAGCCGTTGCAAGTCGGTGCTGATATTAATCCTCTTCCAAAACTAGACGAAAATTCGGCAGATAGGACGCGGATAAGGAAAAGGATCCGGTTTGTTTGTGACGAAACGCAGCCCTAACGACCCGGTGGTAACGCACGGTGGTGCGTAGGTAACTCGAGACGGCGGACGGACGATATCGCCTCTGACATCTATGTCAGCGAGTCAAGAACAACAGCTTGCTCGGGCTCTTTGCGTGTGTACCGGGTGACGAAACAGGATTGCGCGCTTTATGCGAAGTGGATGTGAAATATCACGCTCCAGTTCGAACATTCGCGTTTGACTTTCGAGATTGCGCGCCTCGATCATACTCTCTACAGTAAAATCAGTACAATGTGTTCTCTTCAGTGAGATGCCATATTTACCATTAGTGGTTCAGTTATAAGCGTAATACTGCAATCAGTAAGATCTCGCTGAAAGGATCAGTTGATAGTAGCGACTATTCCCATTATTGAACATTTTGGGTTTCGCCTTCCACCTTGCAAAAGATCTAACCTAATCTAATCCAACCTCATCGCATATATAATACAGTAGGGGATAAAAATCTACATGGTGTCGGAAGAAGAACATGTATCTCTCTTGTATGCTAATATTGAAGTGATATATATGAGGTTAAGTTAGGTTATGCTTTTTGCGGAGCAAAGCCCCCATTCGGTCCACTTATATTCCTTGAATGTACACGGTGTCGGAAAACTACGTCCTATGCAACTTTTTTTGCGTAAAACTCTTTAATAATAACTTTAAGAGAGTGACGATCCAGTCTTTTGACTTTCACGTAACGTAACTACACATGAATGCGCTGATGATTCAAGCTTGCGACCGCTTGCACGCAAGATTGAGGTGCAACCGCCCGCGAAATACGCGCACACTACATAAGCGATGCGAAATATATTGAAATTTGCGCCGCGAGACACGCAGACACGAAGAAGACGTACTAAAGTAATATGACGGGCGGAGATATGGGGAGTTGGTACACGTTATTTGTAATAAAAGAATAAACTCGTTGCTATATAGGATCATAAAGTTGCGGCTGGCTTACGCGCGGTGTAACGCGCTTTCTCACCCTCACGCGTGGCCCGCTGAATACGCAATATCGTTTCTGTTTTAGTGTCGGATCCATTTCGCGCGTTCGTCATCTCCGTGGCGTTTAAACGGCGAATGCATCGCGCACAGTTAATAAGCGCTCGAGAAGTCAATTGCGGGGCCGTGTGAACAAAACGACGGCGCGAAAATCGCTGAAATCCCAGCGCTTTCATCGTCCCTCCTTCAAGCACCTGAGAGAAGGCGGTTAGCGCAAGAAGAAGAATTCTAATCGCATAGCGCGCGAAAGAAGGAACGCGTTTTATGTATGAACCCGACTCGAGGAGAGGCAAGAGGAAAGTAGCCGCGTGGCGTACGTAGGCTCCCCGCGGGGAGAAATAAAACGCACGAAATACGAGTGCGACAGAGGAACGAGGAAGGGGAAAAAATAAAAAGGCGAATCTACCGGCGTACTACGGCGCACAGGTAGTAATATTCGCGTACTCGAGTACCGAAAGGCACGGAGCGACGATTTTGAGAGAACCGTCGGGCATCTCTCTCGTCCCGTCTCTCGTCTGGTCTCGTCTCATCTTGTCCGGAACGTCCAGCGAGGAGGCGCGAATCGCGCGAGACAGACCGGTGCGGCCTCTCTCCGGCTCTGCTGTCTGTCATCGTTTCTCGGAACGCGGGAGAAGTGTCTGTTCGTACGTTGAAAAATCCGCGCGAGGACGACAACGGCGAAACCCGTTGTCTTTGTGGCTACCGTTTTCCGAGAATACTTTCAGTTACTTTTAGTTTTACCTGCGCGCCTCCGCCGACTGCACTGCCGGCCCAATAAAAGCAGCGGGAAAAGGTCCGAGAGGTTTGTCGATGTTTCCTCGCGCACAGCGCGCGGATCCGAGACTTCTAATTGCGCGTGCGCGCGCGATCTAGTTTCACAACCGCGCGGGCAAATCTCACGGAAGGGTAATAGGTCGAGAGTGGCTGATCGAATGAACAGATCGATGCGGGGCCTCGCGGGGTCGAGCGACGGCCTCCGCGCGGCCAGACAGCCGGACGGACGAACCGAGCAGCGCCGCTAAATCAACACCGTTGATCTGACTTGCCGGAGCGTAGCCGGTCAATTATTTGCCCCGAGATTTATGAGTTTGCGCGAAGCCGACAGCGCGGGCTTCTTCGTACGGGTTGGAAGAAGCGGCCTCTCTCTCTCTCTCTCTCTCCCCCTCTCTCTCCCTCTCTCTCTCTCTCTCTCTCCGGCGTTTCCCTCCAACCGATCAGCCGCGCGCGTCTCTGCGTCGAGTTCATTTATCTCGAGCGCGCGCGCACGCGCACACGCTCTAACGCCGTCCGAGAATCACTTTTCGCGTTATTAATTGTAGGTTCCCGTACAATTTCTCAATAACTCACGAATATAATTACCTATTCCTGGTGTCAGGCGCGCGTTACCCCCGTGACCTTTTACCTGTGCGCGCGCGCGCGCGGCTGCGAGGGTGCGCGAGGGCGATGGAAGGATCGCCTTGATTCGTAATACGATTTTCTGCGGACCCTTCGCGGCTGAGAGCGCGTGTATTTTCAGCGGAAATATAGAAACGCGCGGTTTCTTCTTTCACTTATTTCACTTGTGAAATAGTTTTAAATTAAGCTGATCTTATTGTATACCTTTGATTATATATCAACATCCTTTTTCAATGTTAGTTACTAATATCCGCCTTTCTGGCGGGCGTTCTTCAATTATCTGCTCTCAGAACCTTTCTACTGCGCAGCAGGGTATTAATAAGAAAAAGGAATAGTAAATAAAATTATAGTTAACAAGAAAACGTAAAATATATTATCGGAAGTCCGCACAAATAAGGCAATTCTAAGGGAATAAAATTGAATTGAGCGACTTGAATATACGGGAAATCGGGTCTAGTTGGCCCAAGGGTTATGTTGGCCATGTGTTAATGTATTTAACGTGAGACGGTAGGAGCGAAATTGCAAAATATTCCTTTTAGGAGAATGGGAACATAAGTACTTTCCTCTGAGTTTTATTAAAATCGAGATAAAAAACAGAAAAATCTGATTCAGGAATAATTAGTTACATTTTTTACCGTCTCGAAATTTCTCTTATTGATATTCTCTATGAGTAAATAAACTTTGTTTAAGTGAGATATTAGTTAATTAACTTTGTTTAAGTGACTTATTAGTTAGAATGAAATTCCATGCAAGTATATGATACACTGTTCCTGATAATGAAAACAATTTTCGTTCATAAAATGATTGAAATCGAGCAAGATAAGATGAACAAGACAAAGTTGGCATAATGAGGGGCCAGCAGGAGGGATTGTGAAGACTTCTCGCGGAAACCCCGGAACTACCAATTAAGATACACATATTTTTTATATCTTTCTTCTCACCCTAGGTTACTTAGTCAACTTAGGTAAGTTGACTGCTGATACATCAGCACAAGATGGCCACATCACATGTTAGTATTTCGGTTAATGCAAAACAAAATACGTGGGATCGTCTACTTGCATAAATATATAGGGAAAGGTTGTCTCTGTCATGTCTGTACAGTTAATCATAACAATTGGTTGTCTAAAAAGTTGTAACATCGAAGCTCTAAGGAATTTAGCGGCTTCCCCTACTCGTATAGACCGACGACTTGGAATATACATATTTGTTTGCGCGTCAAGATCCGTAAAGGCGAAAGGCGGGAGCAAAGGCCCGAATTATGAGGAAGGAAGTTTTTATAGTGTTTTTATGTCGTATATGCGGGGTCTCGGGGCACCTAGGTCTGCATAAAAGAGGAGAACGCACGGCTCTCTGACCTCGCCGCCTTATTCGCAACTTAAACAAATTAAAGCGTCGCGCGCAGCGCTGCTTTACGACCGTCTCTCCTCGTGCATAATGCAAATCATAAATCTTCGATATAACAATATACCTTTGACATCGCAAGGTATCACCCATTATGACGTAACGCGATTACCAAGTATAACGCATCGCGCGTAATCGTTTCTTCACCTCCGTTACTTTACTTCCGCCAACTAGTTGATCCGGAAAGTCGGGATGAAAGGAAGATTATTAGATTCAACTCACTTTCATTTGATTACACTTTAGACGATGCACCTCCGTCAGCAGCTTGTCAAGTGCGTGACTAAAGGTCGGCTTTTCTCCATAAATAAATCTCATCATTATTATCATTTTCTTCTTCTTTGAAAGGCAGACAATTCGAAATGCTTTTGCACTCGGTCGAGAACCGATCAGATGATCAATACAGACGCACGCAGACGTCATTGGCTCCTGTACTTTGGTAATTACAATACACTTTTGACTCGACCGAGATCATTTGGGTTCCGAAATGGGTTTCGAAGAGGCACGAGGAAGGGCTGATGCGGTATCCTGTGCGCGGTACGAGACCTTCGGGGCCGTAGTTTTAGGGGCGAGCTGGTCCGCTTATTGCTCCCCGAGTGGCCGCAAAACGAAGTTTGATCAAATTCTACTGCGCCGGCATAAAACTGACCAGCCGGCCGACCGGTACGTCGGCTTATGGACTCGATAAATGATTCATCTACGTCTTGGATACGACGAACGGCGATACCTACACATGAATGCACCCGGATCACCTCGAGAAGCGCGCCCCGGACCCCGAATAACGCGGCCAGAGTGAGAGAAAAGAGGAAGATGACCCTTGCGACACCGTAGTGGCTCGCTTTTACGACCCATGCGTCTTATGCGTCTCAAGTCGAACAGTTTCGATCGAAAATAATACGCGGAAGTCACGTAATAATACGACGATACAGCGCAACGATGTCCTCGCAATGGAGAAAAGGTTTGGTTAAATTGAGGGGACACTATATACTTAAAAACTTTATCTTAAACTTTATAAAATATTGACTTCTATTTTCGCAAAGTTTATGTTTCGTATTGATTGCACAAAATTACAAATGGAAAATTACAAATGAAAATAAACTGGAGAAGTGGATACCATGAAAATAAACTGGAGAAGTGGATACTATGAAAATAAACTCAAGAAACTGCAGAAATAAAATGGAGCATTGCTCAAAATATGTAACGAAATCGATAAAAAAGTTTCAAAATTTGACATTTCAGCGTAAATATTTGTCTAATACGAAATTTTGGTTATTCATGCATATCAAACATGTATTTGTCCGTTGAGCAAAATTTCAAAAAGCATATTTCTATATCTTTACAACTGTGAATTCAGAAGTTTATGAATATAAGAAAAATTTGTAGGACAATTTTTGTGTTGCTATATTTTCTGCTAAATATGGCGGGACAATGCAGTACGCATTTATATAAGATTTATATGTACAAGAGACACGAGAAGGGGATAGCATGATGGGTAGCTGCACGCAAAAAAATCTCAGTTGGTGCAAGCGAATAGGAACCAACTGAAAATTAGGTGATCAGATATCTCTGTTTTGAAAACTAATATTTCTGTTGTCGCAACCGAAAATATTCGTCTGAACATTCAGCGATATTAGAACTCGATTGAAGCAACTGAGAACAATTGACTATAAAGAAGACTCATAAAGGAATTTTTCTCTTCCTACAGCCGAGTTTTCGTCTGATCCCTGAGCAACCGAAAATTTGGTTGCACCAACAGAATTGTTTTTTCCGTGTGTCAGTGTGTATCTGACATAACGTTTTGACGATTACCTCTTTGTTATCGACATCTTTGAAGTGGACATCGTCCACTTTGACATCCCTTTAACATGATATTGAAAGAATCACACGCATTTTGGTCGAGGAAGAAGTAATTTCTGGATAAATTCGAATTTGGCTTATAAATTTATTTGGCCCATAAGTTCTACGAGCCAGAAACTCTATTTCCTTGAAACCAAAATACGTTTAGTTGGTTCATTTTGCCACGTTAATTCAACCAATTTTATCTCTCCCGAGTATATACACGCACGCACGCGCGCACGAACTTCTGCGTATTTATCACAATTCCCTTTTTACGCTGGACTCGCTTCTAAATCGTACCGACCGAGGCAAAAAGCGCGGCTCGCCGTCTTGGACACCAGCAGGCGAGGCCAGACGGGACCACTCTATGCTGGCTTCGCTCAGTGTACGATATCCTTTCCAATAAAGCTGAACATCCATCAGACTTTGATGCGCGACTGGCTCTGATCCGTCCATTGCTCGCGGACAATCTTGCAGAAACAATTCCGCAAGATGTGTCTGGAACGCGACAACCTCTGGCCACCGGGATCCCGGGATTACCGAACTGACCATCTCCTTTGCATAATGACGCCTCGACCCTTCTCCCCCTCGGCCCTAACTGAGTCTCGTTCGCTCGCTCACCCCTCGCTGGAGCGCGCATCCCCGCTCACACGCACACGCCACCACCTTCGGCCACGGGCATTTCCAAGAAGTGCAATAACAATAATATCTATATATGATAGCTGGCCGGCGGCAGCTCGCGCCGATATTTTCCGTCCACGCTGCACGTGAATTTCATACATAAGAATGTCCGGCCGGCCGTTCAACTGCCGGATCAACATTCAATTGTATCGAAATTACGGGGAGACCTACTTTCCTCGGCATACTCGCGCTAAATCCAGGCGGAATTTGATGCGCGCCACGAAATGCCCGTGATGAACTCCGAGGCTTGCGAGGCCTCCTTCATCGCCGCCACGTGAATGATCTGACGAGGTCACGCCGAAAGTCAGGTCGCGAAACATACATACAAAGTGCTCGCGCACTCGCATCGAGATGCCAAGTTGCAGAATATTTCGATACACGGAGAAAACGTTGAGGATACCACTTGGTTAAATATGGTCGTACCAATATAGGGATTTGATCATATTATTTATTATTGTTATGTGTGTTTCGTATCTTAACTACAAAACTATTTTTTATTGATAAAAACTATAAAAAACTACAAAACTACAAAAAATTATTTTTTATTTAAAGAAAAAACTTGAAATTTTGTCCGACCAAAATTTTCTTTGAAAAATTTCTAAAATTAATATTTTTACCGGGATATTAAATAAAAAAAAATAGAGGCAAGATTATTTATAACTTCGAAATGTTTCTGTTTTATTAAATTTCTGCATATAAGAGAAATTCATCTTTGCAGAAAATTTAGTACAGTTTTTAAATTTTCTTATCCCATTTGTTTCAAATTGTCACATACTGTAATGTTTTCAGCATAGAAGACTTAAACGACGAAATTTTAATTTTTTAATAAAAAAATAATTTTCTTATACTTAAAATAATAATATGGTCAAAATTTTATATTTATATTTTTGTTCATATTTCTTTCAAAAAGAAATTCGTAAAAACCTATTTTTCAATTATCTATATACCAGAATTTCCTCTGAATTTGAATTCACATAAATATTTTTTCTAACCATAAAAAATGCTGTTATAGCAATCACAACAGTTTTTCTCTTGTATAAAAAATTTAAACGAAACAGCGTGTCTCTCTCTCTCTCTCTCTCTCTTTCTCTTTCTCTGTCGATGCGCTGTCAGGTTTTCTCGGATAGTAAATTTCCTGAGATGTAAATGACAAATTATATTCGGTTAGTTGGCGCGCTCGCGGAGAATTATAGACGGCGCCGCAACTTTGCGTCGGCCTGTTATTCTTTCGCTAATTTAAATGTCAAAGAAAATTGTTTGATTATTTGCCATGCAAATGGAATTGTTTAAGGCGAAACTGACTTAAACCGACGCGGAGGCGTCCTTCGCATCGGAGGGTTAACGGGAAGGAAGCCCGGATAATTCGGACGCGATAATTGGATCAAGAAGTCGGATCGAGGAGCGATCCTCCTCTCGGTATTCCGCGGGGGACACCGACTCCGCTTTAATTATGCTTCTCGAATTTAGATCGCGCGTCCCCGATAATGGCGCAACCTGCTATTTCACGATCACCTCGTGTTTTTTGGCCATTCGCAATTTGCCCGAGAAAAAGGTTCATGTAATTAAAAAATTTTACCGAGAGAATCTCGTCTCTGCGTCGCGTCTCTAATAGCATCGATTTTGATGCTGCACGGAACACACCGGTGGCTACGGTAGTGGCAAGCTTCGCTATCGTTTACATTTCCGTATGTTGCTCCTTGCTGAAACTCTGCTTATCGCGCGAAGAACTCCTCGAGGGTACGACCGACAGTCACCCTTTCGACCGCTTTCTCGAGCACCGTCATTTCTCTCACTCGAGAGCACTCGGCGCAATCTGCCGCCCGGTATTTGCATATATAAGCTATTAAGCAGCTCTTTTCATTTCCTCCCGTTTATGACAGTTTAGTTGGAATAATGTTTTACAAGATTGCCCCGCGAACTGGGCGTTTCTCGCAAAGACATTTCTCTACCTGATTAATATTTGGCCGACTGCCGCAACGCGTCACTCGAACTGTCTCCATAAGACTCTTCGAAACTTTTTATGTTAATCTTGTTAAATTATATAAAAATATAAAAAAATCTGTACTCTGCAGTTCAAACTATTTCTTTATATTTGATTTAATATTTTTATTACACTGTAAAAAATTTTGTGTTAAGCCTAACATATTTCACATATGCCAATTTGTCCTCTTTAATTTCTGTGTTAATTTAATACAAGGCAGATATGTAAGAAAATAACACATCTTATCATTATTTATACTTTACATATAAAATATATTCACTAAAAATACGTCTATATATAAAATATGTCATTTTAATATTCAGTGAATTTACTGAACATTTGCTGAATTTACGAACTCAACGCAGAATAGTCAAAATAACATAACGATAATACGTAATTAAATTAACTCACAGATATGTAAAAAATTTCACATACAAATTTTTACACGGATCGATTTCAACAAAAGTATTAAATGTTTTTTACTGTATATGTATATATATATAACCATCAAAATTAAATATTTTAAATTAAGTACGTTAAATATGTTTGTACAAAATTATATATATAAAAAAAATATATATACCCTGTAATTTATTTCTATCTAATTCTTTCTTAACAAAGAAAAATATATATATACATTTATGAATACTTATCGTTTTTTTAAGAAAATAATTACTGTTAAGCTTCTATATCGTGTATCAAATTTAATATTTGTAGCACAATACAGCAGAACATAAATTGGAAGTCTTGAGCCGATAAGACCGAGAGGCAATGCGAGCTAGGTACGCGAATATACCATCTAAGCTCGATAGGAAATTTACTGGAATTTTCAATAATTTAGTGATATAACATTGTGCTATATAATTTATGGTCCATTGCTTATGAATAACTGTTTCGCCCGTAGCCCGTGTGTGTATTTCGACCCTAAGTAAGATTTACCACCATGGTTTGCGCCGCCGGCGCTACATTCGTTTCTTTTTCTTCTTCGTGAAAGAAGCGGGAAGCGATAACTTTACAACACTGTAAAGTTATCGCTGACTTCCTTTCTACTCCCGTAAACACACTCGTGAAGCTATCAAACTTGACAATCGACAGCTATTGAAACTTACTAAGGGAGAAATCGCGTTTTTAACAAATATTGCGAATCAACAATCTTAGAACTTTACGTGAAGTAAAATATCGAACATGAAATATTGACCAAATAATGTATATTGACTAAATAATGTATACTGACTACAAATTCCTTATAAAAAATTGCTGCGTTAATTTCCGTTCAATTAAGAGCTTAGTCGATGATTGAATTGCTAAAGATGCGATAAATAAGTGTGAAACGCATATCTCTCTTATCTCATCTCATTTAACTCTCTCACGGCCGTGTTTTCAGATTAATTATACTTTATGCGTAGCTTATTAGAGAGGCAATAATATAGTACCGGCGACTAATAACCGTCTCGGTATTCGGTACGCGTTAATAAATAGCTTGGCACACCTGGAAATAAACGATGGCCGCGTTCAGACGTCTTACGTTCTCTTTGTCTTGATTTCCCGGTCCAGCACTCTGCTTTCAACTGCTCTATCGTGACACTGGCACTGACACTGGCACTGACACTCGTGTAGATACGATTCGCGATCAAGAAAAACTCGTACCGTATAAATAAACATGACACTGACGAGAGAGGTCGATTAAATATTATAATCATAAGAGCCGCGATAATTATCTCACCGATACACACACGTAGTCTGCACTGCGGTATGTGCGTCGTTTATCAGCGCAAAACGTAATGACTCGGTCGCGGAAAAGTACGCGACACACCAGAATCCAAGAACAATCGGCGAAATCACCTTCCGCCAATTCGTCTCGTATCGTCAGCCGTTGCTGGCCGAGATATCAACAATAATCAATCAAAACATTCCGAGACATGAGAATCAAAACATTCTCAATGTTCGAAACACAATCCAAAATATTAGGACCTTTAATAATGCTCTTCTCTCACAACTTTCATCCCTTCTAAATCTCCTAATTCTGTTGCAATTTCTCATGCCAATAAAAAAGTAGTGATAAATTTATCATGAAAACATAGTGATTTTTTTTTCAAACTTATGAAAAAAATTTATTTTATTTATTTCAATTAATTTTCTAATTGATTCTAATTAACTTAATTCGTTTTATTTATTCTATTATTGTATATTTGTGTTAATTATTTAACGCTTGTCACACATACTCCACATCTGTAGTTACGTGATCACATAATTAATGTACTGATTACGGAAAATAAAAGAATAAAAATATTCAGATGTAAAGATCAAATGTTAAATAATCCTTTCCGCATCTCATCTCGAAGAAAACGACGATATTGTTGAAAACGAGTGACTGTTGGTGGCATTAAAGGACAACAGATCGTATGACGTTATACCTCGAGATTTTCCATTCAAACACGATGGAATTTGAGGGATTAATGTGAGGCCGAAATTTCGACAAGGGTGTAGTTGCGGGGACAGTGCCACGATATAAGCTACCGCACGAATTAAAGAACCTCTTTCTCCTTATTGCAACATTTTTAATTACCAGGGTGAAACGGCTGGAAATTTTTTATCCCCCTAGCAGAGCACCGGTCGGCCCACGTGCGCATCGACCGGTTCCTTCTTTTTACGAGCTGCGAGAAAACACAGGGTGCTAATTAAACGAAACGTTTGGAATGCCTGGGCGCATTGAGTCGGATGAAAGGGGGATGTTTCCACTTCAGCGCCTTCCTATTCTTCTATCGAAATCGCGCTATCTTTCACCGACGAGAAACTTCAGTCGGGTGAAGTGCCTGGACGAAGTAATCCTCCGACGGATAAATACCGAGCAAAAATGCAGTTCGTCGCAGTGTCCCCGTCTCCGTTCGAGCGACGTTCACGACACGGCTCCTTCTCGCATCCTCAATGCGTAATTTAAGAGGCGCGCGAGAGAGTCCTCTTGTTGCACCACTCAAAAGCTCGGGAAAGCATTTCCATATATTTACAATTCTATAGCAGCGCACTTTTATACCGCCAAGACTCAAGAATGAGAGAAAGAAGAAGGGGGAGACAGAGAGAAAGCATCCTCGCTATCTCGCCGACTGTAATTATGAGTTTCGTGCGGTTGTCTTGTTATCAGGACGGTGCCGAGCCAATGCGCGGCAGTAAAATGATGTTTTACAATCCGTTTAATATGTCGTATCGAGAGGACAAGAGCTTGCGGGAGAAAGGTTGTTATTCAATTTTTCTTGGTAGCAGCGGAAGCTATTCGAGTGGACGACGCGAGAGGAACATGTAGCCTGAATTTCAGACACATCGCGCCTTTCTGTAGAAAATGACGTGAAAGCAATGACGAAATTTCAAATACATTGAGAGAAATTATTCGATAAAAAATTAACAAACGGATATTTCCAATAAAAAGCCGATGAATTTTTATATTCGATCAAAATATCCAATTAAATTTAATCGAATATTTCCGATCATAATGACATTTCATCAGATAAATCGACAAAAAATTATGAACCAATATTTGTCATCGCTATTTTGATCGGAAATATCGGCATGTTAATTTCTTATCGAATAATTTCTATCAGTGAACGATTGGCTGCCCAATAATGTAACCAACACAGATTTAAATTTTGCTTCAGTACATTAATAAGGCTTAACAAAAAGACAGATTCAGTACATTAATAAGGCTTAGAAAAAGACAGATTAAAAATAAGACATCTCTAGTCTGACGGCCATTATCGGCCTTTGATCATAAATCGAGTCGCGTGTGAAAACATATCGCTAAGAGAAAGAGAGAAGATATTAGACGTATAATGACGACAACGACGACGTCGTGATCATGATCGCCGTCGTCGTCACGTTGTTTCAAGTTACTCGGGGAACGCTTTCCAATTAAGGCGACGTAATATATGCATCGAGTTTGCGTCTTGTGGCAAAAGGCGCGGGGTAGAAGCTATAAGGACACGATGGCCGAGGGTTTGATTCGAGATGAGACGTCAAATGTTACCACTTCGAAGGGTGAGACAAAATTCTCGGTGTCAATTCTCAGGGCAATCTGCCGATGCAGATTAGCTCGACGCCGGTCTTGCTTGATCCCGTATAAGATTCGTCTCCTCCCTCGCACGTCGGGATTAATTGGGGTGAATTGTCCTGCCGCGCCCATTAATGTCACGAGTTTAATCCAGAAGTAAGAATCCCGTGACAGGCTCGCTCTCTCTCTTTCCTGCCGTCTCTCGTGGCCGCGGTCCTTATTTCTCCCGCCTGATCGTGTCGCTTAAATCCCGTTTTATTCCGCGGGAGATCAGGCGGGATAAGTATTCGCAGAAAGTAGTCACGATCGCTTCTTTCGTATCACAAGAGGTAGACGAGTGCGAAGTGACTTCGAGTTGAGCTTTTGTACGTGGAAAATAAGTGGAATCTAAGGGATGTAATCCCTGCAAAAAATCACGAAAAATTAGAAACATGCTAATGCTCCTATATTCCGCATAAGGACATGTGGTATACATTTATAATATACAGTTGAATAATATTTTCATATTTGTTAATTTATTTACTTTATTTTATATTACTTTTGACTTTTGAACTTTTATCTCTGAATCACAAGGTCAGAATGACGTGAAATAACGTATTAACGACGTATTATTGACGTCAAAGAGACGTCATTAACGCGTCATTAAAACGTCAACATGTTTGCTGAACTTACGCTTCAAAATGAAACAATTTTTCATTCAGACTCCGAGTCAATGTCAAATTGTTTGTGATCACGTTTAGAAGCAATATTAAATAATGCATTAATCTGTAATCTTCTTTTTCCATTATCTTTGAGATATGGGTGGTACACCCTTACACACCCTCAGATCGGATATTTCCCGCGTCTCTTAACGCGAGCACTTTGCGACTTATCGATGATGATAGGAAAACAATAGGGGGGAATACGCACATGTGCTAAAAGTTTCCTTTTGCTTGCGGAAACGCCGCTATAAACGCTACGCAAACGTGTATGTATGAAAATGAGGAACAAACGCGAAGGTCAATATCTGTCGTCTTCACCGCAACGTATCGGCTCTTTTCTAACGCCAGATTGCTCCATATTCCTGTAGAACCCGCATAGCGATCAGATATAGCCCATAACAGCGATCAAGCCCGGCGTTTTACCTTCGTCAATCGTTTCGCCTACTTGTTCATTATCGTAGAAGGGGAATGTCTCGGGGAAAGTTGGTAACGAGCACCCCGCACACCTCATCCTTGTTACATAATATTTCGCTTCTTTAATGGATCGTCTTTTTGTGACATAACTTTACGATGCCCGTTTGTCGGGAAAAGGCGAAAAGAAATTGGCGAAGCGAACTGCGAGGTTCAATGAACTTCAGCAAACAGCGTCTATTCGGCGCGGGGGCAAAGAAGCAACGTGGAGAGAGAAGTTTTGTGGGGTGCGAGCCGTTTTATGGTCAGGATTACTCCCGGCAGAGCCCGGGGGGAGGGGGTAGGGGTTCACTCCCTTTGACCGACACACTTAGAACAACAATAACTTACTAATCCACGCGGGCCTGCACCCGGGCGCCGATGAAAAATGTAAAAATCCAGAAAACCACTGCTCCGTGACAGTTCAATACATTTTAAATGCGTTCCGGCGCATTTGTGGGATACGATAAGCACAGCCGCAGGATCCGGAGCCACACGAGCGCCCCAATATGTCGGTTATTTATCGTCAGATTTATGGAATAAATGAGTAGGAGCCCGTACTTGTCGCGGGAATCCCCGAATATATGCTTCGCTTTTATTATTAACGTTCCGCGCGATACGTTGAATATACCCGATGGAATCGCAAATTTTTTGCAAAAAAGAGAAAGAAAGAGAAAAGAAACATGAAGAAAAGGAAGCAAAAGTCAAGCGGATGTTGCAACGCTCCAGCAAGGAAATCGAAATACAAAATGTAAACCACATCACTGATGCGAGTCGCATCGTCAAGAGTATACTGTCCATATCTTGAAAATGAAGGGAAATTTCTGAAAAAATTGGAGATTAATCTGCATTGCAACTAAAAGTAATCACAAAAAATGTTACATTGACTTAGAGTCTGGAACAGAAATTATTCCACTTAGAAGCGTAAGCCCAGCAAACATAAAGACGTCTCTAACGTCAATAATACATCATTTGATGTCATTCTACTTGAGAATGTTCTAAATCGCACTGTTACGGAAATATATGATATTGCAATTCTTAGTAAAGCAGAAGATAATTAAAAAATAATAACAAAAATCTTAATTTTAGTATACATGTACTTTTAAGTATTTGCGCGGGCGCGAAACAATGTATGCGTCCTTTGTGTTTCAGAGATAAAAGTTAAAAGAAAATTTAGATTATAATATAGAATAAAATAAATAAACCGTAAAAAATGTAATGTTAAAGTAAAAATACGCTGTAATTCAACCGTATATATACTCGTATATAAGGTGAGCCACTTAACGTTAAAATTCTAAAATATCTCTGTTCTAAGAGAAAAATGTGTAAGGAATATGGTTGAATAAACATCGTGGTCAGCAAAAGATCCCATTCACACAATATATTCTTTTCTCCAATATAAAAAGCAACAAATATATTTTAGAATCGAGATGATTCAGACCTTGTAGTATACTATACATCTTTGCACGGAAAATAAAAATATTAGTGTGTTTCTAATTTTTAGTGACTTTTTGCAGGGACTACACGAGTAATACACCTTCAAGAGCGCTCGTACGAGGAGACAGAGAGAGAGAGAGAGAGAGAGAGAAAGAGAGAGAGAGGTATGGGGAAGTGGAGAGAGAGGCAGCGGGAAGGGGGCGCAAAATCTAAATTATTCAAAAACGAATAGTACTCCGAAGAAACGCGACGAAACATAAAGACGCGAGAAATACTCGGACAGGATAGATCGATACGCCGAACCTTGATGAGAGAAGAAAAAAAGGAAGGGATGGAGAGGGGGGAGGGAGGGTTGGTGGAATGCCTTTATACGCCGCATCTCTATGGGATTCTTTCACGACACGCCGATTTAAAGCGCCTTTTAAGACGGTCGCGGGGGCTCGGTGGAATTGTGCCGAGCTGAATCGAGCGTTGAACTCTATATCGCTCGTACCCTCTCTGACGACCGCCCCCATAAGTAGCATTCCTACTTTCCGTCGTAATAAGGAAGCTGTCAGAGCGGCGGACGGGATGCGATCGACTGTAATCGACGCGACGGCGATTAAAAGGAGCAATATGCAAAATCAACCGTATCGATGACGACGCGCGAAATAACGAGCCGAGTTCGGGGCGCGATGGTGGAGCTTCAAAGGCGCGAACGACGACGACGACGACGACGACGACGACGACGACGACGACGACGACGACGATGATGATGACGACGACCCACCTTCCGCGATAAACGCCTCGGCTTTGGAGAGGTCTCCTGCGATCCGCATAAGGCGAGAACGAGGCACTCGGCAATCATACGGAAAACAAAAGAGCGCGTACAAGCGGCCGATGTGGCGCGCGCATTATAATACAACAAGAGCGCTAGGCGCTTTCGACTGCCCAAAACGCTGCTTTGCAATTCGGCGCTGCACTCGGAGTTTTTACATAATCGCGTTTCGTCACCGAGCGACGTTTATTCCGTCACTCGCCCGCCACGGGAAAGCCCCTTATTAGAGGGCGCGCGCGCGCGACAATAACGCGCATGTATTATGTATATAGCCGCGAGAGAGAGTGAGAGAGAGAGAGAGAGAGAGAGAAAGAAAGAGTCAGAATTGTCGATTGTGTGCGTTGCGCTTGAGAAGTGTAGTTATTTACATTTTTTGCGCTAACGTCTGCCTTTCGGTAGAAATCCTGCACGAGGAACAAAATTCGATTATATTGACAGGTTGAAGTTGAATCTTTACAAACGAACCGTCGCGTTTCGACTGAAGAACATTGAATCTCTGGGCTTCTTACGGCTCTAATTTGATTCCAGAAACTCCGTTTCCTTCAACCAAAACGCGTTGGTTCATTTGTTCACAACTAATACACTTCATGTTACACTTCATGTTAACACGTAACGGAATTGTGCTATTGTGTTCTGAAAATATTGAGTTGTATTATTTCTTTTCATATACATATGTGCTATGTTTCAGAAAAATTAATACCAAAGATCACCATGCTAGATATTGATTGTCACTAACGTTTTAATAAGGAAAAACTTATAGTTTTGTCGTTTTATTAGAAAAGTGTTGTCAATAAATAATAATAATTAATGAAACGTGCAAAATATAACAAACACATTTTTATACATTGCATGTCCTAACATGTCCTAACAAGTCACTTTTGAGAGTTTTAGAAGCTTTTTGAGGATTTTGAGCTTTTTGAAGATTGAGAAATAAACAAGTTTTGCGGGATACTTCATTTTGCCCCGCATAAAAAGTATAATGAGATTAAGTGACGAGATTAAGATGTGTTCAGATAAATAACAATTTCGTTCTTTGTAACTATTCTTTTACAGTAACACTTATACTTTTCTTACAATGGATACTTCAAAAAAGATCTCGATGCAACATGATGTCGATTTATTTATTTTTAATATATGTTCCAAACTTATTTGAGTTACGGTCCCCATTATGCTTCGATGTTCCCCTATTTATACTTTTTCTCTTTATGTTATTATATTGCATGTCGTATAATGTAATAAGATTGTATTCCGCGTTTGTTTTTGCACGAGGATCCACTCGCACGGAGCCGCCAATTTTCGCGTACGAGTAAGAAAATAAATAAAAAGAAAAAAAGAAAATAAAAAGAAAAAAAAAGGAGGGAAACAAGCGAAATACCGTAAAGATATCGTGGAGAATGGCATGCATTTTGAGTAAAATTGAGCGTACCTTTCGAAAGCGTAGTGTCTCTCCTCAAATCTGTAACACATAAACAAGCTTCGTCACTATACCGTGGTACCGGTAGAACTACGCGGAGGAGAGGTCATTGGTTCCGAACTCGTTTCATAAACTAGTTTCGACAAGCTCATCGTGCGAGAAGGGGCGAGACGAAAGCAGGACCGCAAAGATTATTTCGGACGGTAGACGGGTAGTTTGGCGCACGTAGGTAGTTATACCTATAAGTAGACATAATCATCACCATTGTAGATAGGCAGACGGGTGAGGCTAATTTCCAAACCCCGTATTATGGTGCCCGAATCAACTTTTCTATAGTATAATAAGCTATTTTATATGACGTGCGTACGCAATTATATTGAGATTAGATAAGACCGCGGCCGTTTAGTTTGTTACAGGCAAATCCAAAATGTATCGTTCGAACAAGCGAGACAAACCCGGAATCTCGATGTTTTTGTTTCTGCCCCTTTACTTTTCCTTTCTCCCCTTCTCCTCCTCCCCCCTGCCTCCTACTCTAGTCTCGAGGGAGACCTTGAAAACAATATTTCGATCGGAGGAACAACGGCGGACGGTTTTAGAGACTTCTTGTCTCGCGTGCGCGCGCGCGCGCGCGCGGAACGAAATTCCGGAATAAATAAAGCGCCATTCAGAGTATATCCGCAGTGCTATTTACTTCTAAAACGGAATTTCTCCCGACGTTACGATCGAGAAGTTGGCTTTGCGGGCGTTTTTCCGATCCCGTTCGACGAAGCGGCTACGCCGGACCGGAATGCGGGGCAGTGCGATAAAAAGCGAATCAAATATCTACCATTCGACCGAACCACTCGACTAATGAAAATACCTATTGTTACTTTCTGGGTTTTGCGTTGAGAAATTTTTCGTCCCGCAGCATCCCGATCTCGCGCGGCATTTCGTTCAGTTCGTCAGTAAGAAAGGGTGCGATGACATCGGCCTCGATATCTGGTCGAAGCGGCCGAACACGAGCCGATACGGTTCGTATGGTAAGCGTAAATACGCCCTTTTTCACGTAAAAACGCGAAAAATTACTTAGAAGCCGCGAAGATTACAAAAAACTCGTGACAAGATTCGTCTTTCAGTATCGACGTTGTATGTACATAAGTGTTTTTATACAGGTTAATTTTTCTACCTTGCATAAACACATACCAATGTATTAAAAATATACCAAGCGTTACCGACATATACGCGTCGATAAGGAATAAAAATCCTTAGGGCGACACTAGGCCCCGTACTAATATAGTCGTTACTTGAAACTTATCTCAAGTGAGACATTTAGATTTTTATTCAGAGTCAGATCCAAGTTTTTCGATTGAATTACGATAAGTGTGACATTTATATTTGTAGTCGCGATTCAGTGGAAAAAAAACTCATCTAACTCTAAAGTGAAATCTGAGTATCTCAGCTGAGACGAGTTTCAAGTAATGACTATTAATTAAGATGTATACCCAAATAAACTTTCATGATTATCATGACATGAGATAACCGATAATGGAAACTGCAATTCTTCTGACTCACATTTATGAGAAAAATATATTCTATTGAATGTATCACAAAATTTGCATATCATACGATAATGCATTCTGTTATAATGCAGCAATAAATTTGTTAAAAACTTCACTCGGATTTTCATATTACATTATACATGAAATATCGTTTTGAGTAGATTTCGACCATTTTTTTTCGTATTTTTTTCGTCGTTTTATATGGTAAATATGAGTATACATAAACTATTTATAATGAATGTAATCTTTACAAATCGCGATTAGTAAAACTGTCTATTTGGAACATTGTTTAGACTAAAATTTGATTTATAAAAAATTTGATTTATTTTTTATAAAAAATTGATCAAATTTAATTATTTTGATAATTGTTTTTGATAATTATTCGATAATAATTTATTAATTTGATAATTATTTGATAATTATTTTGCGCATATTTTTTTGCTATTTCTATTTTGTCATTCTATTCAACAAATATGAATATCACATAAAGCTCTCATAAGGGCTGCAAACTTTACAAGTCAACTGCAAGGAGAAAATATTTATAATGTTTCCTTCTTTCATATAAATCTTTTTCAACTTTACTATGTTTCCAATAATGAATAGGCGGTCTACAATACAGTAAGGTCTACATCTTACCAAGAAATATAGTAAATGTCGCTAGAATTATGGCCAAAATCATAACAAATTTTTTAATAACACATTTCAGTTCTCAAAGTATAAATGTTGCATATAAAGTGCGAAAAATAGTCGATTGCTACAGAATGTTGGTTCACTCCTTGCTCATAAAGTTCCTTAGTAATGTGGAATTTACTGTGTAAAATTCTCCCCATATACCGAAGTCGCCGGCAAATTTACGTACGCCTGTCTATTTGAATGCACGCGTCGCGGAAATATTCAACCGAGAGAGACCCGTTTCCTCGTGGACAACCTCCCCGGCGCGTTTACAACGCAGCATCCCATGAGATACCGTTCGATCTCGAGGCGGACGGCATCACGGCCGAGCGGATCGGACAGTGACGAGGAGAGCAAATCTCTCGCTGCGGGGAAAAAACAATTGAAATCGGGGCGGACGCGTTCGTTCGAAATCCGTGTCCGTGCGGCGCGACGCTGCGCGGCGCGACGCGGCTTTACACAGTTCCTGATTCGCATTTAAGTTAGTCTCACGTTCCGCCGCTGCACGTGATCCAGCTGCTCGAGAGGAATCCCACGTATCCGTGACGTCGCTCCATCTCCACCGCGGGCAACCTGCATGCGAATACGTACGCGCGAGACTTCTGTCTAGCCCGCGCTCTGACTTATTAGGGATTCCGCGCGGGCCACGTGCAGAAATTCGACGTTGAACGCGCTCAGGCGCCACGTGTACGCCGACTCGGCCGCTGCCGGACGCACGTTCTTCTAATTTGCGATACGTCTTCGGACTGCTTAAAACTCGACCAACCTGTTTCGTTCCGTCGCGGATGCGCGCCGTTCGATGAATCGTCCCTCGCCAGACCGGAAGAGCCGAGGGACTGTTTGGGATTACGTGTGCATCTCGCCGCGGCTTACGTTCCCGGACTGCGGCGTCGCGTACGTGTGTGTATACGTGTATGCGTTGCGTGTGTATGTGTATGCGTAAAGTTAATCGATCGGTACGGTTGAAAATACATCTTCCGAGTCGAATGAGCCGACACGTGCGTTATGCGCACGCGATTTTCTCGAGGGAAAAGAGAGAGAGAAAGAGAGAGGAAGCGAGAAAGAGAAGGAAGGAAGTCTCTAAACATTAAATCACGGCGCATAATAAGTCTTCAGCAACTTTTTAACGTACGGCGTGATAACTCACGATGATACATAACGTATCCAAATATTCGCGTAATCCTCCCTTTGTATCGGTCGATAAGGAGAAAAAAAGAGATTTGCGAGAAGGGGCAGGCACCCTGTAGCGCCTACACTTATGACTCCCGGGTGAATCTCACCTCTAAATCTTGCTTCTTATGCACCATATTCGCGAGGAACGCCGCGCGTCTTTACATTGTCGAAATAAATGACTGAAATGCAACGCGTCTCTTTCGCGACGAACGGAACGGACTTAGAGTCCTAGATTTACAGAGAGGCGACATTGGAAAGTTTCGTTTCACTGACTGTCTGAATCACAAAGTCCCCCCCAAGCACCATATTGTTTCCACATGACTAATAGGCACATGATATTCCGGCAAGTCGTAATATTTCAAATTGGGTATTTTTAATATATCGTAATTTAATGTAGTACTTTTTTTGTATATGCGTATTTTTTGTATATTATAACGTCAAAATAATTCAAATCGATCGTGAAGTGAATATTCCTATTTGGGAATCATTTAGCACCATTATATGTACAAAATGGTGACTTTTGACACATGCCAGATTTTAATGTCGCCTCTCTACAAATCTAAAGCTTGAGTCGTTACTTGAAATTTGTCTCAAGTGAGCTACTCAAACCTGAATTTAGATGTGAATTTCTCAGAATTGCAATTATAAATATAATATCACGAATATCGTGATTCAAATAAAAAATTTTGATAAATTTGAAATTCAAATTTGAATATCTCACATAAGATAAGTTTTAAGTAAGATACTCAAACCTGAATTTAGCTTGCTTCAAGTAAGATATTCATATCCAAGATGAGAGTTAGATTTTTCAGTTAAATTGCAATTATAAATATAATATCACGAATATCGTGTGATTCAAATGAAAAACTTTGATAAACTTGAAATTCAGATCTGAGTACCTCTCACGTGAGGCAAATTTCAAGTAAACAGAAATCTCAAGTAAATAAGAATTGATACGGACTCTCACATATACGACACGGAGTTGTTCCAAACTGTTTCCACTCCCAAATTGAACGCAATGAAATCGCGACTAAATAACGATTAACATGACTTGACAGACGTGAAAGTGGACGCGCGTGTGGTCGAGGCGATAAAATTGGAGCATGCGTAGAAAATGAAAATAGCGAGGAATAACTTTCTCTCATCGAGATCGAGTGTTAATGGCTCTTTCCTGGCGGCGGCTGCAGCGACAGCGACGGCGAAACAAGAGCGGCAGATTCCGGTGTAACGCTGCATCAGTTACCACAACGCGGAGGCGAGAGCGTAGAGGCGCGCATTGTCGGCGCGTTTCGTAAAACGGGAGGAAATCGTGCGACAATGCGGTCTCCATGGAGGTCTCTCCGAGAGAGAGAGAGAAAGAGAGAGAGAGAGAGAGAGAGAGAGAGAGAGAAAGAGACGAAGGAGAGCTGGCGTAAGAAAAGTGAACGCGAGCCGAGAGCAGGTGGAAGGAGCGGGGGAGAAGAGAGGAGGTTGTAGAGGGCGGAGAGGGCGAGAAGATGCAGCGCGTCGTTGTTTCGCTTTCCTCCTTTGAGTTTTATTTATCGGCCGGCTTGAATATTCAGCTTGGACCGGACAAAACCGTTCCGTTCCGAGCGCGGGCCGGTCTCGGGGAAAGATAGAGCGACAGAGCGAAATAGGGACAGAGAAAAAGAAAGAGAGCGCGTGTGTCACTTACAGAAACGCGAGAGCGATATTGTTGGACGCGGCCGCGTCGCCGTCATCGTCGTCGTCTTCCTCGTCGTCGTCGTCCTCGTCGACGCGAGTACAATACGCCGAGAACGGCGGAATGCATTAATATTAATGGTGGTGCCGAAGGAGTCGCCACACTAACGGTCGCGACTCGCGACAGGCTCGACCACTCATCGAACTCTTCCCAATAGACGAAATCGCGGCTGGCACGCACCGCCGATGATCGACGCGACACCTCGCTCGTTACTCTGCTCATTAGAGGTCCGCGGAATCGGCTCTACGCGGAAAAGAAAGCCCGTCAGACGAGGTGTGACCGACCGAATGTACGCACATTTAGGACACACTTCGCAATGCCTTCCATTTCCGACTGGGGTGTTTTCGCTCGGACGCATCGTATCTACACATTTTTGTATTATGCCTGTAGGTCTTGAGCAAAAATAGGCAACTCAGTCACAGCAAACGCAACAGCAATGGTGCATTTATGCATTCACCGGATATATTAATGTTACATTGTTTGCGTTGCACTTGATGCGGCTGAGTTGTTTGTTCTTCTCCTGAGCAACAGTCGCGACACATAAAAATATCCAGATATAATGCGTCAAAATCCTAGCCGGCAAATGGAAGGCATCATCGATGTCCTGTGTATCTAAAGTCGAGAATAGCCGCGAGATCTCGAGAGAATTGGCCGCGTCCTCGCCAAGTTTCTCATATCCTCTTGCCACCGCGTGGAGTCTCTCTGGCCGCCGCGCGGTGGCTCTCGAGAGGAGGCACCTCTCAGGTGAGGTTGTCGCCTGGAGCGGCATCGGTTATTCCAGTGACGATGCACCACGTAACGCCCACCATCCTTTATCATCGCACTTTCGCCTCGGCGATGATGATTCGTTATCTTGGACTTTTGAGATTTTTTCAAGGCGCGCTATTACAGAGTGCGCACGTTTTCGCGGCAGAATGGGTCGAATCGTTCCCGTATTTATATTTTTGATATGTAATTTCTAACGTAAAGTGAGAGAGAAAGAGAGAGAAAATACAAGAGGAGATGGACCGGCGACGCTGGCGGAGTTCAGACGGAAGAATTTTTATGCTAAAACTCCGCGATTTATCTCGGAAGCGGCATCTCCATAACCTGGCTAAAGACTTTGATGGCCTTGCAGCTCAACTTCCAAGGTATATCACGAGATGGAGGGCAAGATACGAAATGGCAGATTCTTCACCGTTGAACGCGACGTAGGTGGGTGGTGAGTCACGGTTATACATATTAAATATGTTGAATCGTCGGCTAACGAAACCGCGCGGCGCCGATTACATCTTTTTCTCCCCCTCTCTTTCTCTCTCTCTCTCTCTCTCTCTCTCTCTCTCTCTCTCTCTCTTTCACGCCGTCATTTATCTCGAATGGAGCACGCGGGATGCAACGTTTCGCTTTGTTTATCGCTACTCACCGAATTTATTTTTGCAGAGCATTCTTACGGAGCCGTGCGACTCCTTCACCACGATGAGACCGCGACTATTTCGCGCGCGCCAGGATCACGTCGAAACCGCAGGGATAAACAAAAGTGGACCATGAAGCGCAGCAGGATGGCGAGAAAACGATGGAGAGCTCGGGGGAGAAATAACGCAGGTCGTGGAATGGCTCGGCAGAGCCGATCCGAAGTCGGATGGGAGCGAAGAGAGAAAGAGAGAGAGAAAGAAAGAGAGAGAGGAGACCTCGAAGTTTCGTCGGTCGGTTTGACCTCGTCCGCGCGCGGGTAATAAGAATAAATGTGATTCTATTACGGGTTCAATTGTTACGGCGGCAGATAGGCCGCTCTCGATAGAGGACGGAGGGTAGATCGCAGCCGATAAGATTTACCCAGGAAGGTTTTTACCTACGAAATCGCTCCTCCAACTGCGGACACTCGGGGGTGGTGTCGGTATTAACGAATCTTACGAGCGCGCTTGTAACATCGTCAAAATTGCAATCGCGACCGTGAAAATGCTTACGTCGCGCCCGATACGACGATCTGTCGCGTTACGTTCGTAATCCGTCCCCAGATAGACAAGCACGTAAATTTGGCAGCAAATTTACTGCGCGGAGAGAATTTCACGGTGAAAATTACTGTGGGACACTGAAAAGAGTAAACCGATATTCTGCAGTAATTGTTTATCCTCTCATTTTATATATGCTATTTAAATTTTATTATACACTGAGAGAAAAATTTATGATATTTGGAACTATAATGGCATAATAAAAATAATATAGTTAGGAATATAATTTTTATAGTAAATGTTACCATAATATTTGTAATATTTACAATATAAGTATAGTATAACTGACCCGTGTAAAATTTTTACCAAGAATTATAATTATTTGAAATAAAAAATATGGTAAGGTGGCAAATATTGAATGGTAAGAGAAATTAACTATTTTATATAGTCAATACAATTGGAATATTTGGCAAATATAGGTACATGTAACTATATTCCCAAAAGGTGCTTTATCATATATATAGAGTAATAAGATGGTGACTATAAATCTGTGTTCATTCTACTATATCTTCATGTTTAGATGAACTATAAATATATGTTTGAGGCCAAAACGAACTATAAAATATAGTGAGATTATAGTTATTCCAGCTATTTTTTTCTCTCAGTGTAGGAACGCTGAAACGTGTTATTAAAAGATTTGCTGCTTCTAAAGCTTGATCTACAATATGCTCTTGCCGTTCTGTTTCTTATCTTCTGTCTTTTTCTGGCTTAAAGCTTAAGGTTTGAGTCAGAAAGAGATAAAGAGAAAGAAGTAGGAAGTAAAGAACACATAGATCAAGCTTAACAAAGCATAGCATTCTGGCGAAATTTATCATGTCCCTTAACAAGATAGATCTTACTGACTCTTCATTATTAGATTCCTGCATTACTAGAAACGTATACAGTTGAGTTGAAAATAATTTATATGAAAGAAACTAATATTCTCTCACACAGTGTAGTTGCTTAAAGTTACATTTCTCATGACTTCACGGGGCACTCATATTTATCATGTAGAATGACGAAATAGAGATACGAGAAAGACTCGACAAAAATCGAGAAAGATATGACAAAAATGATCAAAATTTGCTCTAAACAATGCGTCATGTAAAATGTAATGCGAAAATCTGAGTATAACTTGTAGTAAATTTATTGCTGCATCAATGTAACAAAAAAATTACATTATTATATGATGTAAATTTAATGATTCATTCAATACACAGCGTATTTGTTGCATACATGTAACTTAAGTAGCTGCAATATCCTTTATAAGTGGCTCACGCAGCGTTCATATATTTACTACATAGAAATACGAAAATTACTGCTCGAAAACAATACTCTAATTATATAAAATGTAATCTATGATGTAAATTTAATGATTAATTCAATACAGTACTGTTGTCTCATAAATGTAACTTAAAAAGCTGCACTCCCTTATGAGTGCTTCCCATAGTACTCATATTTATCACATATGACGACGAAATAGAAATACGAAATAAATACGACAAAAAAGTTATCCAAATCTGCTCCGAACGTCATGTGGAGTGCAATGTGAAAATCTGAGTGTAACTTTTAGTAAATCTGTTGCTACATCAGTGTAACCAAAAAATCACATTATTGCATAATGTGAATTTGATGATTAATTCAGTACGTTTGAAATGTAATTTAAAAAATTGCAAAGTGTCCATCATCGATTATCCCGCGTCGTGATAATCACGAGAGTCTATCTGGGCTACACGGAGCACGCAGCGTTTGAACTTAACAATCTCGCTCGACAACAAGAACTCAACGCAACTTGTCGTGTTGGAGAATCGCGTCAGCGCTGAGTGAAATTACTTGAAAAATTATATCACGCGCTATTTTTACATATCGTGTTTGCGTACGTGTACGTGTGTGTGTCGTGTCGACGTACAGGAGGAGCTGTCTTGGATGCTCATAAATCGGATTTATCTCCGTCATCGAGACAGGACACGTAGGTATATACGGAGCAAAGTCGCGCGAGAAATTCTGTAGAATGCGAATCGGGTCTGACAGAGAGAGGGTACTCACCGTGCGTTGACGGAGGTAGGATTTCCGACGTCGTCCATGGACGGTTTCCTAGAATGAAACCACGAATGAAATTCGTTATTGTTCATCCGCAGCTGCATAATCGCGGGATGCTTATACGTGGCGCATAGGTTTGCCGTTTGCCACATTTTAGCGTATGCTAGCGGATTCCTGGGGGACTCTCTTTCTCTTTCGTGCTTTTCTTTTCTTTCGCCGACCTCAACGAGATGCGCGCGATCCTCTCGTTGGACGTTTACTTCGCGCAAGTGCCGGAAGCGGACTTTACACGTGTTCGTGTCGCTTTCCTCGCCACGGATCGTCTCTGCATGTTGATGATGAATAACGACTGCAGGTCCTCGCTACACGTAAACCTCCGTGTAAACCTCGTGCTCGCAATTGTGTATTACCGGAGTGTCTACGTTACATGCGGGAATTCCTTTTTGAGCACAACGCGTCACAAATTACGATCTTCACTGTGAACTCTCGCGAGTCACGCGTACGTAATCCTCGCGGTCGTCTTAAAACCGACGCGTTGCGCCTAGATTATTAAAGTCCGGCCCGATCACACGCGATTGCAGACGGATTCCACCCCCGTCACCAAAATCGCAACTTGCGGATCAACTCCCGAACAAAAGGGGGAACCTAGCGAGAGTGTCGAGGAAACAACCGCGCGACGGTCGCTCTTGAGAACGTGTGCATAAATGTCATCGGGCGAAGGCGCGTGTTGGTCTCGTGCTCGCTCGCTTCGAGGGTTCCACCCCCATCATCCCTGAAACGTCATCCCCACCAGCCAGTGATCTTCGCTGCGCGTGCCCTTCTCACGAACGTAGCTCGGCGTGCTTCGTAGGATACAGCGAATGGATTAATCGTCCTTTATCTTACTTATCGAGGAGAGCGCTCTCGTGAGCGATACTTCGCTTATTCCCACGCGTTGCGCGAATCGCGAAAAGAACAATGGAGTAAACAGTCGCGAATCGAGATCTTGATTCTACTTTCGACTTCATATTTCGTTTAACGCTCAATTTGATACTCTGAAGCTTGTATCAGGCTCCTTTGATTTTATTTAACCTGCTAGCTTCGCTCAGAACCTACAAGTGACGTTTTCGTTACTTGAAACTTGTCTTACGTGGGATACTTAGATTTAAATTCAGAATTTGATCTAAAATATATAGTAAAAATATATAATAAAAATATAATTTGATCTAAAATCCTCTCAGTTAAACTATATGTATGACATATTTGTAATCGCAAATTAACTGTGAAAAGCTTACATTTAACTTTAAATTCAAATATGAATATTTCACAATTGCGACAAGTTTCAAGTAACCACTATTAATACGAACTTTAAAATTCTGTCATGGAAACTGAAGTCCTACTCTAAGGACTTTCGTTTCCATATATATTAAACATACATTGATCCTTCGGAACATCTAACAGATATTAAAACATTCAGGTCGAAAGTAAGGATAAAATTTCGACTAAGATAAACAGTAAATCCCAAGTTGCGAACTAAGAACAAATTCGAATTATGTCACACGTTCGGCTAACAGTTGAAGTTTTGAAGTTTCCTCTTCGGAAATATCAGTAATCAAAGAAGGAAAGCAATTCAAGTGATTTGAAAATATAAAAAATCGCAATAGTAAATATATATAGTAAAAATATATAGTAAAAATATATAATAAAAATATATAAAAGTAAAATATATAAAAAGATATAGTAAAAATATATAAAAGTAAAATATATAAAAATATACAGTAAATATATATAGTAAAAATATATAGTAAAAATATATAATAAAAATATATAAAAGTAAAATATATAAAAAGATATAGTAAAAATATATAAAAGTAAAATATATAAAAATATACAGTAAATATATATAGTAAAAATATATAGTAAAAATATATAATAAAAATATATAAAAGTAAAATATATAAAAAGATATAGTAAAAATATATAAAAGTAAAATATATAAAAATATACAGTAAATATATATAGTAAAAATATATAGTAAAAATATATAATAAAAATATATAAAAGTAAAATATATAAAAAGATATAGTAAAAATATATAAAAGTAAAATATATAAAAATATATAGTAAATATATATAGTAAAAATAGTAAAAATATATAGTAGTACGAATGAAGTTCCAATCTTCGCGTGTCTCACGACAGTCGAGAGTTCGCAACGTCACGTCGGAACGGAACGCGGCAACGCTCTGTCTTCATTTGACCGATTGCGAGATCTAGAACCCCGCGACGCCAATAAAACGCCGTATCTCCGCGGTAGCTTGTGTATCTATTTTCACGCCGCAACCTTATCCCTAAGCCGACCCTAACGTTGCGCCGAACGATGGAGGGGATCATCGATTAAAGCCTAATGGGATTATACCCTCACGGCGTATCGACGCTTTCTCCATTTTGCGTGAATAAGAACAAACGTGTCGCGCGAGATTTTGCAGCGTGCGATTTTACACTCGCGCAAATCACCTCCCGTCACGCTCTGAGATTACGGTAATAGTAGAGCCGCGTGTGCGCGTATAATTATTCGCGAGACTCTCGGCAATTTCATCAGACGCGACCACGAGCGACGTACACGCGTCCTTTTAGTTAACACGATCGGACGATATTAATTATTGTCAACATATCGCGTCACTCTCAGGGATTCACATACGTCACGGTGTGGCGCAAGGGACGAAGATAACGAAGGCGATCTTGGTCGCAGTCCGGAGGTCAAGAGCGGATCCAGCGTAGAAGGCGGCGGGAAAGATACGCTTCCGAGTTTTGCTTATCGATTCAAATCGCGTTCCCCGCGTATGAATGAACGAACGAGTGGGCGAGTCGAGCCACCGGTTGAATGGGAGAGCCCCACGGGTGACCACAAAGTACACGCGTGCGTGCCGACGATCGTTCGACTTCCTCGCGTGTTCACTCACCTCCTTCTCCTCTTCCTCCTCCTTCTCCTCCTCTTCCTCTGCTCTTTCTCTATCGCCCGATACGAAAGGCACACGCTCACGTCTCGGATGTGTATACGCGATGGCATAATGCGTCAAAAAACTAAACTAATACACGAGGTACACAGCGAGATGCTTGTGGTTTTACGTGCCTACATGGACTCGACGTAGGTTGCACCGTTGCGACGCGTAGGGGAGGCTGGGGCAAGATGGCACATTCTTCAGGATTTCAAAGTTATAACTTTCCAAACAACCAATTGCTATGATTGACAGTATAGACATGATAGAAAGAATCTCTCTCTACGTTTTTGCACTAGCAACGATCTTGTAACATGTATATAATATCTTATTCTGTGACAACTAAAATACAGACACGTAGCCATTTTGCCCCAATACCGGAGCAAGTTGTCTAGCGACCTGGAGTAAGAAGGCCATCCATAAAATATGTATGATCTTGTACTTTGAATAATTTTGTATCATTTAGGACTATTTTTTAAAGAGTAAAGAGACCCTTCGACGACTAATATTATAGATGTTATACAATATTATTGATCGTCTGGGGGCTACATTGAAGGTTTGTGCAATATATTGTGTTGCTCAAAGGTTCTATGAAATATATCACGCAACTAATGAAATATTGATACATTTGTGGGTACTTGCGCAAAATCGCTTCAGTTCAAGATTTTTGCCAGTTCGATCAGTATAAGATTCAAAAGTAAAAGCACGCCAGTGAAATCCTTCAATAGCTATTGTCATCTTGCGTGTTTCTATTTCCACGACGCCGATATAGCACATACTATGAACATAGTATGAACTTCAGATTTTCAAAAGAATAGCTCGTAGTAAGGTAAAAAGGCCTTCACTGGTTTCGAAGGGGTCAAAGGTAAATTGCGCGATACGTCGCGGCGCATTTTATTTTCCCGACGCCGTCATAACGCGTATCCTCGAGGTCTCTCTCTCGGTTCTTCTCGTCATTTTCCAATCTCGCGCGAACGGACGCGCACCAGTGATGTAATTCGATGTATCTGGCGCGTAGCTAGGTATGCGGCGCGACTAACTCGCCGCGTTTTGTACCGCTAGCGCTAAAAATGCGTGGCGAATCGACGGGAAGGATCATACTGACTAGGCAACTTCGGAGCAGATCCGTTTTCTACGATCTTAACAGGTATCGAATCCGTTCAAAGCGTTCCCGCCGCGCTGGACAGCGCATTGGACAACATCGCTGACGTCCAGCGGTGGCCGGGTAAATCCGTCTTGTTTTTCACGCGTTGGTTTAGTCGCGGCATTAGAATCCACGGACCATCGCGCGTCGCCTGTTTTTCGGTCACTCTGTCGCGCCCGTCGCCGTCGTGACTCCAAAGTTCGTTCGAGCTCGTGCTCGCGAGTAGCTCGGCGCTATTAAACGACGGCTGATTTTTGCCGGGCTATCTGCCGCATTGTGCGCAATTATACACGCTTTTTGTCGGCTAAGTCAGTGTAAAATGCGGTTTTCCGAAAATGGCAGTGGAACGAAGACTGGTCTCTACTACGTGGTGCTGCGAGAGATATAGTATCGTTTAATTTGGCATAAAACATCAACCTCCTCCCTCCGTGTACATCGAGAACACTTGCCTCGCTCGCTACTTCATCCTTCTTTCCGTATCGGCTTCTTCACGTCCCGCGATCGTTTCGCGATCGAGTCCGCAACGAGCAAGTCGCTTTGTCCGTGCACCTCATCTCAGGCATATATTCACACAAAAAAGAAAGAACTCTAGTCATAAGATGATGTTTCCTGCAACTCTATATTCTAAGCGCAAACTCTTCTCGAAAGAATATTCCTCTTCTAATGAAGAGTGAACTGTTAAATCTTAAAATCTATTAGATATTGTTGGACTTTTTTTCTTCTTGAATCAATCATATTCATAGATTACTTGAAGCAGAATGCCTTCCTGAGTCCGTATCATACTAGCTTTTGCCAATTGGATTACGTTTGACAATTATAAAATAGAGCATTGTCTGATTGGCAATCGCTAATCTCAACCGGTAGCTACTTTGTTTTTCACAAATTGAAAAATAATTCCTAACTGTCAATCACAATCTAATAAACAGTCGCTTGTCTGGCATAGGTTTCCCGAGTCGAAAGCCTTACTTTCGACCAAAATCTTCTAACATTCCGTATATTCTAAAGGATTGGTATGTCCAAGTCGAAATTTCAGCCCTACTTTTGACTTGAAATTTCTAACATCTGTGTATCCTGAAGAATTAATGTACATTTAATACAGACATTTATTACATACAGAAACTGCAATTCTACTTGACGCCTTTAAATGGCAGAGAACGCACAAAATCCCACTTGTAGGTTTTGAAAAATCCCTCGGTAAAGTTATTAGGTTAAATAGAATTGAAAGAGGTTGAAACTTCAGAGTACCAAAGTAGATTAAATGAAATACTGAGATCGAAAGAGTAGGACCAAAATTTTGACTGGGGTTTACGCGCGACACGAAAGATGCGAAAAGCAAGGTCCATCGCTGTGTTCTGTATGACGGGTCCTGTGTGACGGGCTGAGATCATCCAAGTCGAAATTTATGATCTATTACAAGTCTTGAAAATGCTGCCATTACGATGCTTTGTACGAGCACTATAAGTATACATTATATAAGTCACAAAGATAACATCACAGAACCGTTGAGATGACTGCCTGCTGCACGATCTTCGAAGTCCAGCAACGCTTCAAGCGTGTCTAGGGGAAAAATGGTCATCGGCCAGAACCGAAACCGTTGAAGGACGCAGACGTATAAAGTGTGTCATAACCTTCGATCGCTTGTATTTCGTTTTTGCCGAACATTAGCTTTTTCTCACTGGCTCACAAGTTCGACGGTATTTGCAGGCTTAGGCCCAGTTCTACAACTTATCTCAATCAGAGTTTAACTCGTTAAAGGTTTGTCCAGACAAACTTAGTCGCATTAATCACGTGCAGAAGGAAATCGACTAATCTAATGTAAAGTGTATCTGATATAAGAAGCATCCTTCTATTGCATCATAATTGGTTGATTTCCTGATTGGTTGATGCATAGATAATATATAATTTTGTAAGTTTATCTCAATAAGGCTTTAAAGATTTAAGCCTCATTTAATGTTAGTAGAACTTAACTAGCCTTAACATATAACTTAATTTCGATTTAGGCAAGCACTACGCTGCACATGCGCGAAATGACTAATCCACATAAGACGAAATTTCTCTAACTTTAAGAATACACCGTGAAAGGGATATTTTTCTTTTGGTTTTACATGAATCCTCTTATTACAGGCCATATATAAAAGTAAAATATCCCTTAGAATTCAGAAGATTCCGCTAAAGTAAGATTATATCTTTTTGAATGTTACATTGTTGCGCGATGTTTCCGCCTCCGCGTTTCCCTCATCGAGCGGAAACGACCATTTGAGTCTCGCTCTCTCGAGAGGTGAGAGTGGAAGAAAATTCGGTGAAATCGCAAATACTTCTTCCACAAACGGGAAATCCCGTCGACGGTCTTACGCAACAACGGTTCTTATCGAGTCCCGATTCATATCTCCAAAGAGAGAAATAGGCAGAGAAAGAAAGAGATAAGAAACGATCTTGCGTAAAATAGTTGACGGTGCAGCTATAGCAAGGCTGAGCGTGTCGACGTCTCCTGGTCGGTCGAGTTACTGCTTAAGGCGACGCAAAATGTGATGTTACTTTTTGTACTTTGGTTCTAATAGTGGCGTGCTATGACAACTATCCAAGTAAGCGCAATGACGACGTCGTCTTACGAATCCGGGTTTCATGGGTGTCTGTCTCGGTGATGCGTGATGAGTACGAAGAAGCCGCGAATCGGCTCACCGGGACCGGTGGTGAGCTGAAGTATTCTTGTGCCGCGTTACCTCGATCGCGCGAACTAGGAAATCGATCGCAGGAGCCGATACTTGAGTTCTGCTCGCGACATGAAGAGAACATAGCAATAATGAACTGTAGACTGCCGATCCCGTCAAGTACCATCACGGTGAGGACGCGTTAAACCCGTATTACACTACAGACTCCCGATTTGACTCTGACTCGAACTCCCGACTATTATTCCACCAATCACAGAAAGACACCGGTCGACTCTAACTACCGATTCGAGAATAGGAATCACTCTATTTTCAGTCGACAACGCTGAGTCGTAGCAAGTAAAATGGCGAGGTAAGGGTTAGGTCATTACCAAGCCTTACAATCTTATTTGCTACGACTCAGCGTGACCGACTAAAAGTAGAGTGATTCCTATTCTCAAATCGGCAGTCGGAGTTGCCTTGCTGGGATTGATTGAATGACAATCCGAGTCAGTAGTCGAGTCAAAGTTGGAAGTCTGTTGTGTGATATGGACTTTACTGGCAAGTATCTCGATGACACACTACTTCCCGATGACGAAAACCTCAGTACGAGGAACGGTGTTGAAATAAGTTTTGCAAGAACCATGCGACCTGGTGCATCTCTGGATGTAGACGTGGAGCGTCCTGGTTGACGGTGGCGAGATCGAATAGCGAGGGAGCCGAGCGCGAGCGAAGAATAGCGTGCGACGGTAGAGAAAGGAAGAGAGCAAAGGGGGGAGATCCAGAAGGGACCACGAGTAGGGGGTATGGAAGGCGACCGGTCGACCGGTCCTCTGGACAGACGGACGGAAAGACAGACAGGACTGGAGACCGCTCATTACGGGCGGCGCATGCGCGAGGAATGCGGCGGCTCTGGTCTCCTCGATACAATAAATATAGGATCGGATCGGCGGGTGAGCGAACGGGCAATGTGAGAGAAGAGAAGCAGGAGGGCGGCTCTGCGGCCTGGAGAGTAAGGATAAACCGATGAACGGGCCGGCCGACAACAATGCCCGACCGTAGTAACGACATCCAGTTAAATCGGTCGTCGGCAAAAAAATAGTCGCGGCCGCGAGTCCTCCGAGGACTGCTCGGCGAATCCGCAGCCGCGTGTCTAACCGAGCGCGTTTACATCTTCGCGAAGCACCAAGTGCGAATTCGAGGCCGGAGACGGCGGAGAAACTCCTTCGGAGCTTGGGCCTCTGCGGCTTTCGTTCGATGAGATGTCAGGCCTTCTCGCTGAACTTTTCATTGAATACGTAAATTTGCACAGTGAAATGTTTCAGGGTAGAAGCCGCCTTCGATCGCGCGCGCATGAATCGATATCGAAGCCTAACAAGTCGCCGGCTGATCCGAAGAGAAGCAGTAGTTAGCCTGATAGAAATTGAATGCAGTTTCCGAGCAGTCATTGGATAGTTATGTTAACTTTTGTCTAGTAACTGAAGAGTAAAGATATTTGACGAATAAACCTACTTGGCATCCTAATCAGAATGTAACGCTGGTCTTGCAGTTATTGCGCATGAAAGATGCGCAAAATCTGAACCCATTTACTGATCGAAAACGAAACACTCAACACAACAAGCCGTTCAACTGATTAATAAGCAAGTATGCTGCTTATAAAATGGGCAGGTTTGCCTTAGTAGTTTTTCATTTCTTGTGCATACTTTCACGGAAAAAAAAGATTAGTTAACAGCTAACCGCATTTCAGCTGAAGCAGTCAGAATATTTGATTATAACAACCAAGTTCAGTTGCTTAGACAACTAAAGTTAGTTGTAGTAATCAAACATTCTGGGTGCTTCAGCTGAAATGCGGTTGACTGTCCATGAATCAACTAATGTTTCTCTAATTGAAAAGATCTAATGCTAATGAGAGTCATAGCGTGGAAGAAATCTTTGGTGCATAATTAATATATATTTTCATGTCTTCCGTCTTTTACATGACATCTTTCGCAACTACTCATGTCCTTTCATCTATTCTTGTAGTTACTACGTATTTCATCAGGTTCTTCTTCATTCTGAGTTTGAGTTATCATGTCAGTTTTTATTTGTATCATTATCATATCAGAATAATTTGATGTGTTCTCACATGAGGTTCTGCATTATTAACATATATCCTATTTGTCTTTTGCTCATTTTCATTATTAACCTAGATTGTCATCTCTGTCACAGAACTTAATATTGTTAAATATTTACTCCAATTTTCTTTTCATTGTTCTGCGCTTTTCTACTCATTGTTCACGCAATTTCAAGCTCTTTTTGGCAATATAGATACATGTTTTCAATTGTAACATGTGCATATTATTAAAATGAACTAACATTGCTGATATTACATTCTGGAATACATATTGTACAGAGTACACTGCTTCAACCACTGAATAAAACTCCTTCAAGCTTTTGTCCAGTTTCTATGCAGTATTTTTACAAGTAATGCAGAAACACTAGACTGCTACTAGAACGCGTTAACAGTAGACAACAACTGATCGGATGTCTGTGGAAGCTGCACACATTTCTACTAGGCTATGAATAATATAATTAGCGTTTCTCTCGTTGCTCTTAATGGGGGCTATTAACGGGAACGAAAACAGGCACATTATGTCTCAAAAGTGCGCGACGGACTCTGCACGGAGGATGGGGGGCACCTGGTTGGAAATTGTAGGGAACCGGTGAGGTGGATGTAACCGCGATATAAATGCTGATCAATCAAGGCGAACGGAGCATTTAATCGATACTTCAATAATTATCAACCCGAACGAGTTTTGAGCGGATAACCCTTGCGCATTTTTCTTCTTCTTCTCGTTTTCTTTCGATCATAGTGCTTCTTTTCTCGTTGATGAATCACCCCCACTTAATGATCCCTTTTTAATATAATTTGCGCCCGTATAAAACGCGAAAACAACGCGGCTTCTTAAATCGTCGCTACTTCATAATCTCCTTAAGGTATTTATCGGCTGTTTGCGTTCGCCAATGAATACATTTTCCGCGGAATGCACGTCGCGGAAGAGATCACGGCGCTGTTTTGCAGAAAAGAGAAGAAAACTCGTGTGTATCATCAACGATGCGCGACGCGTCAGCGAGACGTTCCATTAATTTCGACGTAACCAAATAACGTGACGCGATATTTTTCACCGGGGGACGATTACGAGCGGCATCTTGCAAATTCGCGAACGACAGAGAGGGATACACGAGCGCGGGTAGGAGCGGAGGCCGATAATGTCGCGCGTATTATTAATCGCGTTCTGTTGTTTGCAATTAGCGTGAAATCGCTTATAGCTAATTACAGCGCGATACACGAGTACAGCGCGCGTTCGGCCCGCGCACCGCCGTCATTAATTATACTTTCCTTCGCGCACCGTGATTATGCATAATAGTTCGTTCTCGTATATCGCTTTCGAATAAATCACACGGATCACCGTAAATACCCCGTCGTATGCTGCACCGCTCTGGTCGCTTTAATTACATTTGCACCGCGCGTTTCTATCGATTACAGCCGTTGCCGTGGCACAGAGGTGCATTTCCTTGGAACTGCCCCTTTTTTCCAACGAATCACATTATTTTGTTTGGCGAAAACATGGAAAGTTCGTTGTTTGAAGAACGCGACAAGCAACAAAATGCAGCGTTCGAAAGTCGTCGTTTTCGTTAGCCAGCGTACACACGCACATACACACACACACGCATGTATGCGTACGGTGGTCCGTGAAACGGCTTCGTGCCGACTCTGTTCGTTCGTCACTCGAGAGTTGATTTATATCCGTGGGTAAGAACCTCGTGCCAGACCCCGATGCTTCGCTCGTTGCTTCTGCGTGCGCGCCGCAGCGCGCTCACTTTGAACAATGGAATTGCGTCGCGACGTCGATCTCTCTGTATCAATCACCTCGCCAGCGGATCCCTTATATGTGTGTGCGTATGTATGTATATATATATATATATATATATATATATATATATATATCCTTAGCTCGTTTCTTTTCGTTTTTTTATTGTTATTAGCCCGATCGATTTCGCTCGCGCTTCGGACGCATGCCGTCCATCGTTTCATCGGCGAGTACAGCGTTAGAGAACCTCGGTAAGTTTCCCGTTCGCACGCGATTTATATAAGTGCGTATAGATAAGAACAGATCGGTACGAGTGTGGTGGATTTCTTACCTGTCTGTCCAGCAGAGCGCGTCATCTCGATACCTGTAAGCACAGAAGATTTTCTTTAATACGACAGATAATATGACTCAGGCAGGATATGATAGTATTTTTGTCATACAACTTCTCGCACTGATTGATACGTCAGACTTAAATAGTCGTTACTTTAAACTTGTCTCGCGAATGAAACACCCAGATTTTATTTCCTTATCGGCTTATCAACATCGCGCGTCAAGTTTTTAATCTTTTTTTCTTATATTAAAGAAATTAAAAATTGAAATTGAACACTTTGAAGCTGAGTTATGAGCCGACAAAAATTATTGATGCAAGTTTGTACCTTTATGCCTAATTCTCACGATCTGAGATACTCAGATCTGAATTTAAAGAATCAAATTTAAGTATTTTATTAGAATTATACAATATATTCAGTATTTGTAATAATGATTTAATTGAAAAACTTACATATAATTTTAAATTGAAAAATTATTTCTCATTTGAGGTGTTTTTTTTTCAAGTAACAATTATTGATAAAAGTTTAAATTTAGATCTGAGCATTTTACGTGGAACTAGTTTCAAGTAACGATTTTGATTGTAGGGCCCGTATTAATAGTCGTTACTTGAAACTTCTTTTAAGTAAGATAAATTTCACAGATTAGACAGATTTCAGTTCAGAGTTAGATGAAAGTTTTCCAATTGAATCGCAGCTACACATAGAACGTCATATGCATCATACAATTCTATTGAAAGATTTGGACCTAACTCTGAGTAAAAATCTGAATGTCTCACGTGAGATAAGTGACAATTACTAACACGGCCTTAAATAACGAATCTGACTGATACAAGTGATCGCGTGATCAGGGCTTTAAAGTGAAACGCTGATCACGGCGAAACGGCCACGACGTCGTTCTCCGGGCCGACCTACGAAGTCGATACTTGTATAGGTATTTCTAATTCGTCGCGGTGCGCGATCGGCACACTGCCCCTCTTCGCGCGCGACCCCCAAAGTTGAAATCCCGTATCGCAGCTTACAGGAAAAAGCTTTTATATGAAATCTCGGCTAGAGCAGCAAGATCGCCGTCGTAAATTGCGCGCGAACCTAATCTCGCGGTTGAATGGTAGCCGCATATACGCTCGCCCCTCTTCCATTCCGCCTCCGCCGAATCGTAAATCCGCCGAAAGACGAATCTATAAATGACAGACAGGCCGACTCGAACCATAAAGAGAGAGCCGGATTATTTCCGTCACGATCGGGCGCGGCCGAATGCTTCCGCTACCGGTGTCTCACGAGGAGCCGTTTAGGGAGGTCACGTTAGAGAGGGTCACGAGACCTCCGAGAGCCAGAAGGAGCGACATCCTAACACGAAATTCGCGACGGCGGTGCCGCGGGATGAATCAGAAGACGCGAGAAAGCGGGGCCTGTCAGCGCGACATGATTTAAAGCCAAATATTACGACAGAACGCGCATTCCTGCGACCTCCCCGGCCAAGCAAGAGGCGAGGGTGAGCGACACGAGGGATGAGCCGTAAGTCGTGCAGATATGTTGGCTAACGGTTTATTACCGGGACGGCGGAATGGTCGGCGGGGTAGAGGAACATTGATTTAATGCGGGAGTAATTGGGCGGCCGGACGTCTCTATGAGCGCGCCACCTTCCACCGCTAATGCGTTCCCGCCCTTCTAACCTTTTGGCTAACCACCGTGCGAGCGAGCGAGCGAGCGAGTGTGTGCTAAGCTCGCCGCGCCTCTCCCTCTCTCCTTCTCACCCTCACGCTCCTTCTTCCACCCGCGGTACGTGAGAAAGGCCGAACGCTTTATTACTGCTTTTATTGCCCGACGAGTTTTAGCCGCGTACCGCAGGTTGGATCGGCTTATGGCGCTTATTAAACTTTGATGTCACCAAATCGCTCCTTCACTTCTCTGCCACCCTGCCTCCACCCGCGCGCCGTTCTTCCGCGCGCGCTATCGCGATGGCACGCGGACGTGGAAGCCGATGCTAAGGGGGTCCGTGTCAAACGCGCGGAAGGGGGGAGGGGAACGTCATAATTTTATTAGAATTTAAATTTCATAAACGCGCCTACTGTACACGAAGAGAAAGAGAGAGAGTTCTATAGTAGAAATTATTATGAGATTTCGTAAGCGAGAGACACTGACATTCTGCAGTCAACGACTATCTTTTCATTTTTCATGTGTGCTATTTATATTTTAGGAATTTACCTGATGAATTCACTATTTGTCAAACAAGATTATGCTTCTATACATGTATTTCACTATCTGAATATCTATTGATTTGAAACAAAATTAAGAGAGAGAGAGAAAAATATATACATTGAAATAAAATTGAGATAAATGTATATTGTAAACATAAGAAAAATTACTATTTTTCATTTTTCTGATGAATGCCGATGCATCAGTTTATCTAATAAAGATGTATAGATAATAAAAAGAGATATACATATAAGTACTTAAATATATTTCGAGTATTAATCTGTCAATCATGAACTTTCTATTTTTATATCTTAAAAACAAAATGTCCAATAATTCTGAAATTTGTATAAAATTATGTACATTGGTTTCTAATATAGTGATTCTTCATCAAAAACTTCCATATGTGTGTAGAGACTTGAGAAAATATTAAAAATGGAAATTTTTTTAAAAATAGCCTCAAGGAACACATAAAAAAAATTTAGTTGCAAATATCTCTGCTTTCGAATGGTCAATTTTTTCCTAATTACATGAGTAGTTAGATAATATCTCACTATAGTATAAAGTTCATCAAATTCTCGCGAAACTCATTTCACAATACGACCACCATAATAAAACATGTTACTAGTAAAAAATTGTACTATGTTTCTATTGAAACATAGTAGAATTTTAGTGAAATCTATATAAATATAAAATATAATATATCTATTTCCTTACAGATTCCTAAACGCTTTGATTGATCTCGATCAGACTTTGCATAATTATTTTTTAGAGCCTAGCGGGAAAAAAGACATGAAACTTAGATAATTCATTCCCTCCCCCTGATTTGACATTTTGTAATAACCCTGGGAATGCCAGGTAATATAAGCTAGTTTACTATGTTCCTTAACAAGATAGACTTTATTGACAGTCTATTTCAGCACAGCTAAAAACATAATAAAATTAAGGAGAATTTACATACATGAGAAGAACTATAATATTCTCCATGTATACGCGGTACGATCAGTGTACCGTGAATCATATGCACGTGCTGTTTACGAAAAGCTAAGGCGGTAGTAATGTCGTAATTATGGACTTCTCGGTGTGAGTACGAATACTGATTAATCGATCTGACCGACTAGATACCTAGCTATAAACTTCTATGTTAATCGTACTAATTTTTAATTCGTCGATTACGCAACGTCGTGGAGATTACGATAGAGCCACGTCGCCCTTGACATATTGTAATTGACGGCTGCGTTACTTAAGCACACAGTGGAAAGCGCGTATACTTAAAGCTACCTAACAGTAAGTTAACGGCCATTACAGTCAATCCCGCTTATCCTCGTCATCGCGTGCAGCAAATTAAAGGGTGCGTCTCGAGATTTGCGTGTAACATGGCCGATGAAACCTTCCAGGTGTTCAGATTTTATTGGCTCAAACACACGCTCTCTCTCTTTCTCTCTCTCTCTGTCTCTCTCTAAACGTCCGCGCGCGGAACGCAAACGACACGCGGCGACACCTCGCAATAGTCGTCCACTTGGGAAGAAGTTTCGTCGCTGATTGCGCAGACGAGCAATTATCAGCCGTTTTAAACCCGTATTAACAGTCACTTGAAACTTGTTCCATGCGAGACTCTCAGACACGAATTTAGAATTACATCCGAGTTTTTTACTTGAAACAGACAATATATGCAACACTTGTTATCGAGTGATTCAGCTCCAACTCTAAAAATTCATATCTAACTCCAAATTCAGATCCGAGTATTTCACCTAAAGTAAGTTTCAAGCGATGGCTATTAATACGAGCCTTAGAGACTCAAATTTGCGCCAGCTGACGTCGCTCTCTGCAAATTCCTCGGATTGTAAAACAACCGAGACGATGATACGAGGAAGATCACCGGGCCCGAGTCTCTCTGCGGCGATTTTACGACAGTCTAACATTCCGGTGGAGCGGAAACACATGAGCGCGCGTGTTACAACAAACTTTTCCACGCGCGTCGCGTCCCCTTCACGTGCGTTATTAGAAAAGGCATTTTCGCGGCTGTTCCTCCCGTATTTCGCGAGACGGGACGTGCGGTTCAGGACGAACGAGTTCGAAAGATTTCGGCGGAGAGAGAGAGAGAGAGAGAAAGAGAGCTCGTCCTCCCGCGCCATGTGTCGCTAAGGTCGACGAGAAGCGAGAGCGGGGAAGCCAGCACAGCTTCCGCGCGTTCCGGCTCGCAACGAGGGACCGCAAACGTGCTCTACAAGTAGTCATAATACGTGGACCGGGGGCAGACTCACACGTGGTGCGATCACGTCGAACGGCGCTCGCTCCCTCTGCCACCCCCGGTGTAAAGTTAAACTTTGGATACACCGGCTGCGCGAAATGTCTATCCCGGCGATGCGATGGGCCGCTTTCTGATCGCGCGGGCGAACTCGGAAGAACGCTAGTTCTCGCCGACAAAGAATGAGCCTCGGCTCCGACACAACACGTCTCGTGCGAATAATCAAAGCTGTTTAGAGCGGCACTGCCCGCATCTCGGGGATAATGGAAAAATTTGGGAAAAATTAGAGATCGATCTGTACTGCATCTCTGAAAGTGATCATGAGCAATGGTGCTCTGGCTCAGAAATTATTCCACCTCGAAACGTAAACCCAGCAAACATGATGACGTCCAATGATGTTTCAATGGTGTATTAATGATGTCTCTGACATCAATAGTACAGCATTAATATGTTATCTATACCATTTGACGTCATCCTGCTACTTGAAAGTATTTTAAACCGTGCTGTTATGAAAATTTATGATGTCATTATCTTTAGTAAAAGGAAAGGCAATTAAAACATAGCAAATCCTAATTTTTGTATATACGCATTTTAAGTATTCAAAATGATGCGTGAAAAATTTCACTGTAATTCAGAGATACAAGTTTGAAAGCTAATGAGAAGCTATAATATAAAATAAAATAAATAAACTATAAAAACGTGATGTTAAAGCAAAAATATATTGTTATTTAACTGTATCGTATTATATGTCGTATGTATGTATATATAGTACGTCTTTATACGGAAAATAGAAATATCAGCATATTGCTAATTTTTATCGCTAATTTTCACGCTTAACGTGTTCGTCGTTTTGAGCGGATGATTTAATGTACCTTTTGATGAAACTTTAAATTCTCGTTTCGCTGAGCTCGCACACAACCTGAAGGGTGGTGAGCGTGACGTCATCGGGCAGCGACACTGTAGCAAGTGCCATTTTCGTAGGAACACGGAACTGGAGCACAGAGAAACTTCCTTTTCTCTCTCTCTCTCTCTCTCTCTCTCTCTCTCTCGCGAACATCGGTGCTACCTTCGTGGACGTCGTAAGTCACGCTTGATGGAACTTTAATTCGGATCAGCGTTGAAAAGCTCACGGCCGAGGCTAGCGTCGAGTCGTGAAATATCGCGGCGCTATTTCACCGTGCTAAGCGCGTAGGAAGTGCCGTTCGAATTACGATCGCCGTCGCGCCAACGGCAAGACGGTGCGACTCGCATAATTCGCGCGTCCATAAAAAATTCCCGTCGCGCTTCCCGCATAGCGTCAGAGCTTACGGAAGCAGCAGTCGCTTGAGAAACTCGACGATACGAGCGACTACCGATCGTGCCCGTCGCCCCTCGATGATCTCCGCCGGATATCGGTATATACCCGGGAACTGGAGTGGAAGTTTGGCTCGTGATGAGTACGTTTTGTCTTACGAGCAAATCGAGTTCCGAACGGTGGTTACGTATCCTCGGAGCTGTTGTCGGGAAAAAAGTTTGAGTCCCTCGTGGGACAGCACCCCGGTGCGGCGCAGCGCAACGTAGCGCAGCGCAGCGCGGCGCGACGCGACGCGGCGCGGAGTGCCGGTCAGTGCACCGTCGTCTCTCGACTCGTTTCGGTATACCTATATGCAGGCACGACCTACGTTCCAGCAGCAGAACTGAAAGAGAGAGAGAGGAGGACGAGAGAGAGAGAGAGAGAGAGAGAGAGTGAGAAAGAGAGAGAGGAGAGGGGGGAGGGGAGAGAGAGCCGGGAGCATAGCTGGCGCATTATCACATACGTTAAGTTTTTCTCCCTCTATTGGCCCAGAGCGGGGACACGAAAAACGACTGATTAATCGAACCAACACGGGAACATTCTTGCCTTGGGATATACAGAGGAACGAGAGAGAACCAGTACAGCAGCAACAGCAACAGCAAGAGCGACATCGGCAACGGCGGCCCGTTGCCGCGCGCGCTGCACCGCACCCTGCACTCGCGCGCACTGCGTCGGGCGCGGACGAGAAGAGGAAGACGACAACGACAACGACAACGACGACGACGACGACGACGATGACAACGACGACGACGACGACGACGACGACGATGAGCGGAACGGGAGAAAAAGTCCCGCCAGTACCATCGCGGGGAGTTCTCCTCCACCATGATCCTCCCTTTCGTCCTCTCTCTCTCTTGGACGAAAACCGGAATGTGTTTCTTAGCGACGCGAGATATGTTCCGAACTTACAATTAACGCGGCGCAATAGCGCGCACGCCCGGTAACGCTGCGCGCGAGCGCGCGCAAAAAAAGGGCACGCTCTCGAGCGCAAAGCGACCCGTTGGACCCGTTGGCCGCGCTTGTAACGCGCGTTTTACGTCGCGTGTAACGCCTAATTTGGGATACACGCCTCTCTCGTGAGCGCACTTTTTTGCGTCCGCGGCGATAATTATGAAAATATCCCGATCGTAACGCACGATTCCGTACAAGCTAGAATTATTCCGCGTCCTGTTTTCGCCTTGCCGCCCTTCTCGTTGCCCGTTGTAGTCGCGTTACACCGCTGTTACGCGAGCCGGGCAGTCTCGGCTCGCGCTCTACGTCGAGATAAGTAACATCAAGTAATATAAATACCGCACTTACGGCGCGTAATGGCAATATTCCCCGCGCAGGCCGCTCCGCGTGCGCGGCGCAATAGAAATCGCCGACTTACATCGTAACGCGACAAGATTTATACCTTGTTAACGGCTCGCACGTTTATTGTCGAGCTCGCGCGAGGGTGGTGGAAGAAGATAACGAAGGCAGCGCGTTGCTACCAAGTCGCGCGACCTTGTCAACAACATGTACATACACTTACACTTTGCGAAACGGTTTGGACACGTTTTTCTCGGAGGAAGTTAGAAGTCGCAACGCAATCGCCACAATTGCGAGCTATTATTCACGAATCCGCGCGGCAATCTGTCTGTTATGATGGGACCCGAAATGTGACGACATATGAAACATCACACTGAGAGAAAAGACTGGTAACTATAACAAACTGCATTTAGTTACAGAAATTCGTTGAATCCTTAGTAACTAATACTAAATATGATAATAATTACCAAATATTTAATAGATCGGGAGTATGACGTAATTACATTCACAGTAACATCAATTAAATAATTTAGTAACAGTTACTTAATATTAAATATTTAATATGAAATATAATTATGAACAGATATTTGATAATTGTTATGAAATTCTTATATCCCATGTAATATCCAATAAAAGATATATCCATGTTATATCCAATAAAAAATTCAGTAGGTACGAGTTCTATCTTGTTACCAGTATAAGTATGTTTTGTTGCAGCACAACGAAAAATTCATTCATTTGCAGCTATTACATCGTTTCAATATCTATTATTACAGATGGTTGGTTGAACCTACCAAACATTTTGTAACTATTACAAAATCGCTTATTTTGCTCAACTATTCAATAAGTTTTATTTACCAAATATATTCTGGAAGCAAATAAATTTTACTTCTGTCAAATAAATAATTTATTTTACAGAACTAAATTAATTAATAAGTATTGCCATAGCTTTGGCCCGCTATATTTACGTCTACCATTTAGTAATAGTAACCAAATTTTGATAATATTTATTAAATTCTTCTCTCATCGCCACAAAAAAAATTCATGAAAATACTCTTATCTATATTTGATGAGAGAGTATAATAAAGAAGCAATATTTACATCTCGCGCTTTTACTTTAATTCCTATCAAAATCCATTACACAGGGAAAATATTATAGTTTTTTTTTATACAAATTCTTTTCGATTTTACTATTTTATAATACATATAGCAAAATATATACTGCATTTGAGTAAACGTTACTTGTTTTAAATATTTCATGACTTCATATATTCGCAAATTTATCAAGGTTATTCTTCGGATTTTTTTCATTGATTTGGCTCACAGGCTTTTCAAAATGGCAGAACAAATCACAGTAGTTTTATATTATGTCGTGTTGTCATTGTAAAGTTACAAAGTAACTCACGTACGGATTTCACTCCTTTGGAAAAGGATTCTTATGTTCCTCAACGTACGTGATAATAGGAACTTCAAAAGTTTATTTTAATCATGGTATAAAATGATGAAAAAAGTAACTTGGAGTACGTTCTACTTGACACTTGTAACAAACTTCGCCGACACGAGTCATCCTCACCATATAAACACGCTACTTTGAGGGACAAGTGGCTAGACTCTGGCCGGTATTCATAGTCGGGTTTTATATTTAAGACTGTCGTAAGTTCGTCTTCGGATACTCCGTAGACAATGAAATGATCCGTACATCATCTGAAGATAAACTTAAGACGGTCTTAAATATAAAATCCGACTATGAATACCGGCCTCTATCTTCTAGGGATACTATTATGCGCTAAAGTTACTCTAATCAGAGTTTGGTCACGACTGCGGTTTCGTCAAAATTCTGCGGGAAAGAGAGACATATTTTCAATCTCTCTTTTTGTTTATCTTTTAACCTAACCTAACCTACTGCCATAGGCGTACTGTGATTGAATATTGTGTAGGATTTCACGAAACATAGCGGACCAATCAAAAGTTACTCCCTATGGTCAAACTCTGATTAGAGTAACTCTATCACGCGCTACACAGCAGCGCTCTCTCGCGGATCATTTCAGCATTTTGGTAATGGAAGGGGCAAGCCAGCCGTCGCGCAAATAATAGCGCGACGCGTTGTGTTGTCGCGTCGAGTCGTAAAAGGCTCAACCTGTTAACGTCTGATCGATTCTCGGGGCTACGCGGCCGTATATTACAAGCTTCCAATATTAAATTCCAAACGTCACACTTGTAATAGTTTCCACTTATCCCCACCGAGTCACTCGGCCGCGTTTCATTTGATTTCGTTCGTCGAGTTCTTCCCGCGAGAGCCACGCGGGTGTAACGAAACACACGAATACGCCGCGTTCATCCGCAAATTGAATCTTATTCGCCTCGAGGAACAAGGAACAACTTTGACGGAAATCTAGGACAACGTCAGATTACGTAACATGAGCATAGTTATTGAAAAGACGACCGCAATATTCTGCCAAGAAACAAATCTCGATACACAACGCAAACCAGACGCATACATTAAAAATATGTTAGAAAAAAAAAAGGAAGAAGAAGACGTAGAGTAAGAAGTGGGAAGGGGGAGAAGGAAGAGGAAAAAGAAGAACAAAAAGAAGGCACAGGGGAGACACTGGAGCGTTTCGTCTCGCAACGGCGAGATATCGGCGAGAGGTGTCGCTGGGTTTAAATAAAAGCTGGGTCGCGCGACTGGCAAAAAGGCGTTCGGAAAAACACGAGATTTCAATTAAAGAGACAAGCTTAATAATGAGGCCCGCTGGATTTATTGGCTCGAAAAGCCGTGGCGCCTAAATGTCTGCGTGTGTTCGCGCGCAGCTTTACTAGTGGCAGCACGCGCGTACTAAGCGTATGCGTGCGTGCGTGCGTTCTTACGTGCGTGCACGTGCGCGTGGCCAAGGCTCAGCCGAGATAGAGAGAAAGAGAGAGAGAGAGAGAGAGAGAGAGAGAGAGAGAGAGAGAGAGTGTTGCCTATCGGACCTACGATACGCTCGCAGAACCGGCTCATTTGCATCGGATCGAAATTCGTTACTCTTCCTCGCGAGATAATCATACGGTCTCATTTGCGAGTCGCCGTTTCCCGATTATTCACTTACGATCACGTAGCGGCTTCCTCAAACTCGAGTGAACATATATAGTGACATACGTCGTATAAGAAGATTTCGACATAATGCAGTTTCATGGTTTACATTGTTTTTTTTTTTATTTGGTTGCGTAGAATTGCGAATGCTTTTAGCTTTTAGAAAAGTACAAGTGTTAATGAATGAAGAAGCACCAAATTGTATCAGAAATAAAAATGTTCTATTTCCTCATAAATTTCTTTTGTTTCTGATATAATATTTCATATCTTTCTACAACATTTGCATCAACATTTGTATTTTCATTCTACAAAGACATTTGCAATCCTGTGTAACTAAATAAAAGAACAATGCAAAAAGAAAAATAGAACAGTTGGTGTCATGAGAAGCCGAGGTTTTCGGAAAATGTATATTTTCTTATTTGAGAAATATTTTATATTTTAGTGTAAGTAAACATGTTATTAGTACTCATACCGAATAAATATTTTCTATTTCCCAATATTGTTTCTCTTAGTGTAAGAAGATGCCAAAGTGACGAACTCAAAAAATTTCGATAACGCAGAGACAATCGTCAAAACGCATTGACACGATCACACTATCCTTTTCGTGTTTCTTGTACATATAGAATTTGTATAAAAGCGTGCGCTAAGAATATTTAGCGGAAAACATAAGTATGCATGTAAAAAAAATTTTTTGCAAACTTGTTATATATTGTTAAGTTTCTAAATTCATTTGTAAAAGTGCAGAAATGTTCGTTAAAATTTTTCTGAACGAAGCAAACACACGTTCGGTCAATACAAGCTACAGAACTTTGTTGCAAACACTCAGGCAAATATTTACGCTGACAGCTCGAGAAGTCAGTTTTGAATTTTTCTTATCGCTTTCGACATATATTGAGCAATGCACCGATTCATTTCTGCACATACTTTCATTGTGCAAAAATTATTTGCGATTATTTGTGACCAATATGTCCTGAATGTTACGGAAAAAATCAATATTCTGTCAAATATTCAAACACGGTATCCTCTTAACAGTTCTAATTCAATCGAACGCGACTCTTGTTTTTTGTGCAGTTCTTACTTTAAACTACAAAACATTACTGTATTTTCCATTGCCCCAACATATTGTTATCAACAGATAAGTTCTGGCTTGATGGAATGAAACGAAGCCATTCAGAGTCAGAAAATGCAGTAGTCAAGTTCCAAGGAGCAGAGAACAGGTGGATAGCGACATTTCGCGAGCAATAAGTCTACGTAACGATCCGTTAAAGTGATAAAGAAACGATAAAACGAGGAATATATATCGCGTTCGTGACTGCGAAAGCGAGATGGAAAAGTGAGAGAGAGAGAGAGAGAGAGAGAGAGAGAGAGAGGGAGTGAAGAGAAAGAGAGACTGTTGCGGAAAGAGAGCGCATGCCGTCCCTAGCGCGCAATTAGATGCTCGTGACGCTCTACCTTACGGAACATAGTCCGCGATAGATATTCCCTACCGCACATAAAACGATTCGTACCACATAATCGGCGAGATTATACGTCATCGTCGTCATCGTTGCCATCGCCCTGTTCGTTCACGTGGCGTTTTCATCTGGGGGCCCCACTTACTCCTTCACGGTGCATCGATTAACAAGCTTCTTATCTCGTTTAAGGATTTTTATGGCAGAAGTTATGGGCCCGAGTATCGCTGTCAGTGGACGAAGACGAGGCCCGGGCGAGAGGGGGCGAGGAGGGGGAAGAAGAGGAGGAGAAGGAGGAGAAGGAGGAGGTAGGGGTGCATCGTCGGCAAACGCAGTCTTAAAGACACGATCCCGGAGTAATCGTCTTTCGAGCCCGGGCCCGATAAAAACGCCACGATACGAATCGGCGCGCGGCGGTTCGCCGGGCGATTAGCTCCGGGCTACGAATCTCTCTCGTCCCACATTATATCATGTAATTTTTATCGAATCTCAAATATGATCTCTCGGTACCTCTATATCGCGGAAATTATGCATAAAACTTATCATCATTTATCCCGTAGGAGCTTATCGATTGCCGCGCGCACCCGACGATGACCATTCGGCGAAATCACTGGCTTCCACAGCTTTTCCTCCCCTGCCCCTCTCCCCTCCTCCCCATCCTACGTCCCTCCCGGCCCGTCTCAAACGTATCTTCGCGCGAGTAAATTGAAACGCGATCTGCGTCGGATTCCGCGTCGCGATTTCGACGGTGTTATTACCTCGTTACGCTCATTATTGATGCTTCTCTTTCTTTCTCTTTTCCTTTTGCGCGCGACAGGCGTGCCCCGTCAGCTGATCGTCAGCCTGACGATCGTCGCACTGAACGGCCGATCGTCCGGCTTCTGCGACGAGATTCTCCTTCGCACGACGTTACACTCCCTTTCGCGAATTGCACTGGATGTCGGCACGTCGATTCCAAAGCGCGCGAGGAGAGCGCTACCCGCTGCGCCGTGCAGCTCGTCCCGTTAGGCAGTGGTGCGCGCCGTATGGGAGCCTTTCTTGTAAGAACGAGTCTTCGTTCCCCGAAGGGGGTTGGTAATTCGCCGATTAAATTGAAAACGGCAAGGCTAATTGCGCTGCATCTGTATTATTCATTGGATCCACCGTTCGTGTTTGCCTTGGTATTTCGCCAATGCGCGTCGATGCGAGGTATCGGACGAATTCGCCGAACGAAATGAAAGGGAAAAGTTGAGAAAATAAATCGTGCAAGCGAGTCCACGAAGGATCGTTGGAACTGTCGAATATCTCAAGTGTCTATGCGAATCGTCGATTATACGGAGAGAACATTACAGTTTTATTTTTCATGCGAACTCTTCTCAATTTTAGTGCGTCTCCAGTTGTGCACTGAGAGAAAAAAATGGTTGGTCTAACTAAAATTATAATTACTTTTGGTCCCAACTATATTTTTTATGATAAAATAGTGATAGTAACATACATATAAAGAGTTATTATCACTAACATTAGTAGAATTTAATAAAAAGTAATTTTCTGGATCATAATTTGTAATTATTTCTCTATGTAATTTTGGTTACAAATATTAAACATTTTTTTCAGTATACAGAAATAAACTGTCAGCAAGGTATAAAAAACGTAACCAATTCCGCTAAAGATGTAGTAAATTTTATTTTTATTTTATTTTTTATTCAAAATAGAATAAACAATTGTCTTCACAAAAAGCTACCCGCGTGATTTTAAGGAAATATATATTTTTTCGTTTAAAAAATTTCCTTCTACGAGGAGAAATATGTGTATTGACGTAAATAAACATTCACCGTTATTAGCATTCACCGAATAAATGTTTTTTTTTATTTTTAGATACTTTTTTCTCTCAGTGTAACACGTGTGGAATAAAGAGATAGTTATTGTAGAATTTCGATCTACTTTCTGATTACGAAGTAATCAATAGTAATTTTCGCTATGAAGTTCTCACCGTGTAGATCGCGATAATTACGAATCGATAATTCTCACCCTTTCTCGTGATATCGCGACATATCCGAACTGTAACACGCCGGAGATGCTTTTTAGGACATTGTGTTTTTATATAACAATTAAATCGACTTCGCATTTGCACCCATACCATTACACACATGTACGTACCGATGGTATAATAGATGGCATGTCCCGGCGACGTGTAGTGCCGCCCACGCGGTCACTTGACCTCTCTACGCCTCCGTATCTCTTAGTTAACCTTATCAACTCGATTCAACTCGACCTAACCAGTGCCGACTCACGGCTTGCTAGTGCGTAACTGGCGTACAGGCGTCATACGAGCGACATACGTCTGTTGCTTTCTTGTTCTCTCGTAATATCGTCGGCTTCGAGTGCGTAACATGTCACCGGGATGAACTGTTGGTTCGACTTACGAATAATTCGAGGCTCTCCTCAAGCGAATTCTCATCATGGTCGATAAACGGCACTTTCACAAATGTACAACGGGTGAAGTTAATTCTTTGCGGAAGAAATTTACGCGAAAGAACCATTATTTTACGAAATATTCCTATTGGGACACATCGTTGTACGCAATTCGTATCAATACAAGAACACATTGTAACCTACACAGGAAGAATATTGTAGTAATACTTCCAATAAAATTGTTACAATCTTGGTCTATAAGAATTATAACCGAAATCGCTATATATTTGTGTAAAGATGCATATTAACTTTTCATCGCAAAATTACTGCAATTATTCGAACGTTTTTTTATATCATATATTAAGAATCGTTAAATTTACTATTTCTACAGTAATCTATATTACAATTTCAGTGCAGTTCACCTTTACAAAAACACATTGTGAAAAGAAACATAATTTTAACGTAATCTTTATTATAACATTTCCACCGTGTATTTTTTACTTTTGTTACATAAAAATATTGAACATGCAAATCTTTACCCGTTGTTTATATACTACACTGAGAAAAAGATATTTAAAAATTAACGAATATTTAGTAAATGGGTGCCATTAACATATTTACTTAATTATATTATTTACTTAATTATATTATTTACTTAAATCAGAATTCTCTTCATTTAAACCGAGTGTTGTTTACTGGAACAGAGTAAATAATACTTGATTAAATGAAGAGAATTTCGATTTAAATAAATATGTTAATGGTACCCACCTAATAAATATTTATTAATTTTTAGATATTTTCTTCTTAGTATATATATAAATATCAATATTCCAATAATAGTGAAAATTTTAAAAACAAGAAAATTCATTGCAATTTATTGGAGGGCTTCAAGATCTCGTCGCATAATTATACTGGAGCGAGAGGAGTTTGTTTGCCAAAAGATTCGCGTCCGCAAGTTACACGCATTGCCGTTGGTGTTAGATACCGTGCACCCTCGCGGCACGAGAAGACGCGAACAAGAAGAGATCGGAGGGTGTATATCGATCTAATAGTAATGAGCTCGATGCCGCCCGGAAGATTTTGAAATATACATTATGCGGAGATTATGGTTATGCATGCGGGAAAGGTGCTGAGAGTATTTTTCTTTGATACACCCTATTCTCTCTCTCTCTCTCTCTCTCTCTCTCTCTCTCTCTCTCTCTCTCTCTCTCTGGCATCTCCGCGGCATCTTCGCACGGCGACGCGCGGATGAGATTTGAATAAAAGTATCCGGCGTGGCTCCGCGCCGTTCTCCGTTGGGGCTCGATTCGCCAGCTACTTTTTACAACTGCGCGGCCTCATTAAATATGTATAGATTCGCGCCCCGCGTACGTTCCCCCAATTCTTCTCGCTCCTGCCTCCTGCCCCCTGACCCACCGTCGATGATATAACCGCATCAGCGATTACCAAAAACATATGTTTCAAAGATCACGAGCACAACCGAACGTACCGCTTGCAACACTCGCGTCGTCACACTGTATTACTTATTTTACCGCATTTGTCGAGCAGTCTTGGGCGATTATACGCGAGACGGGATTAGTTCGGGCGTTTTCGTGAAAAAAACACATTCGTAATTCCCCGCGAAACCAGCCGAGATTATTTTTGCTGCTTCGGACAAAAAGTCGAATTACTATTCACGAATATAACGCAATGTACTCCGAAAAATATTATTCTACTGCTAAAAAAGCCGTTCGTTTACTTTCCTCCTTTTAAGTTATTTAAACGTTATTTTAAGTAACGTATATTTTAAATAATGGTTCAGCTCAAAAGATATTTTCTTGTTAATAGTTTTAAGATATATACATCAAAAATTTTAAAGAAGCTCATTATCGTATACTCAAAAGAGAAAAAAAAGAATATATTCTCTTTACAAAAATATTATAAAAGCTTATCAAAGAAATAGTTGGCTTGACTTTATGCAGAGTAAACAAACCGAATTTTCGTTTTAATTGAATATTCTTCATTAAAATGTTAAACTTACTAGGATCTAGAATGTATTTTGAATAAATTTGACGCTTACTCTTAAATATTCAATGTATATGTTTGTTTCTGATTTCCTCAGCTCACAGTACGCCAAAAATCGCCATGTTGGGATACTCATACAATTTAAAATGTAATATTCTACAACTTTTATCTTAAGATATTTTTTTAATCGAAGCCTTGCTTTTGAGCGATTGAAGAGAATATGCCAGGAAACGTAATCTCTCAACGTTCCCTAGCGATAACTTTTGAAACGTTTCGAAATATTTTCTGATTCATGTTTTTCGGGGACTGTTTTGTCGAGAATTCAATATCCTGTATGATCACCAAATATTCCAAGTGTTTCAACTTTGTACACCCTGTATGGACTTGCGAAATACTTGGAGTGAGCAACATATACTCGAATGCGGAATGTATTTTTCCGTGTGTGGCCTTCGTACGATCTCGAGCGCTCGAATCAACGACGGGAGCATTTTGCCGGCTACGTAAAGTGCAAACAGTGTCGGGGATAACGACTCCTGATCTACGTACTCTAATCCTAGTCCATCCCCTCGGGCCTGCGTGACCCGGATTAAAGTACAGCCTCGTATCGACATCAGTTTCTCAAGGAGCTACCGGTGTTCGAATAGCAGCTAATCGCGGGAAGTGGTCTAGCGTAACCATTGATATTTTCATACCGCCCGCGGCCAGCCTGTAAACCTAACATTAGTCGCACAGTCGATTTTAACGCATTATCCGGGTAGTGGCTCGTATCGGAGCTGCAATTTCGTAACGCGCTTAGGTAAAGACATTAGATAACTATTAAATTAGCTCACCCTGCCGCCGCGCCGCGTATAACTAAACAAAGATATTATAGCGACGTGTCGTTACTGTATAGCCGACGGCATTTTATAGGAAATTACTCACTAGAGATAAAGATAACGCGTAGAGTGCTGATTGCACCGTCATCAGCTTTAGTGTCGCACTAGTGCCCCCTTCTCTCTTTCTCTCTCTCTCTCTCTCTCTCTCTCTCTCTCTCTCTCTCTCTCTCTCTCATTTTT